>NW_017305071.1:3664657-3667468 GCF_001594115.1 Trachymyrmex septentrionalis
ACATACACACACACGGGCAAATCGGATATCTTTCGAGATATATACGGGATTTTATTTTAATTATACTTGCACAAATTTTAATCATAAAAATGCCCATAGCGCCGGTGTACTTCCTGTTTATTTATTCATACAAACGCACCACCGCCCATCGGTTTACCACACTTCCACCACGCGGATTGTCCTCGTCGAATTTTTCGGGAGGAACGTGCTATCTCGCAATCGCGGACTTGCTCAAATTGGACGACGTATAAATAAAGCTCACACGCAGCGCCGCGAATCAGACAGACATTCACAACGCTATGATTTATGGCGCGACCGTAAATAGCAAAATTCCCTTTCTCTCAGCGCGTTACTCGCCGTGTTCTCTCGCGCTGCGCTTTTTCCCCTCTCCCGTTTCCTCTTCACCCATTCGTTCTTCTTCTCCTCTCGGTCTCGCTCTCTTTTTTCCCCGGCCGTGTCCGCCGCCCTCAGAGCGGCAGAGAGACCCAGTGGTGGAATTTGCATTTTTAAATTAACTCGCGTCTGTTTGCAGCTATCTCGGCTCGGCGGCGCCGCGTTGCTGGCTGCTGCTGCTGCTGCTGCTGCCGCTGCTGCCGCTGGGCTCTGCAATTTTATGCAGCAACGCGCGTGTGGACCGCGTCCCATTGCCCCTGCGTACACACCACCATCTCGTCGCCGCCGTTCTTCCTTCCGCACGTACATAGGCGCACCCGCCGTGTGATCGATAGTGCAACAGTTATCGTTATCGCGCCGACGAATTCGCGGCGAGGATAGTTTTTCGTCCTAACCCAGCTTACGCGATAAAAACTGCGAAGGCAGACAAATTTCTCGAGTTTTTTTTTTTTTGTTTTTCTAAACAAAACATAACTTCAGAAAACCAACAGAGTTTTGAAAAACGTCACACGTGCTCGACGTACGTGCTTGACGACCAACCCCTCGTGGAACAACCCTTAGTACACACGATGATTTTCCGGTCCTTTTACCACGTACACAATAGGTCTTTCATGTCCCAGGTAAATTTTCATCACTTTAACAAATATATAAAAAATATATATATATAAATTACTAAGTGATTCTTACGTATATATACTTTAACATCTTGAGAAAGTATTTATAGTGTTACGTATTTAAAAAAAATATAGTTTATATTTATTACGACTAATTACTTGACAGTCCTAGTTTTTTGAAGAAAAGAAATGTGCAGTGCAGGACGCAAATGACCGAATCGTGGATACTAAGAGTTAAGAGTTCGGATAAGAATGAAGCGTCGCTCGTGCTTATAATTACGTTTTTAATTACGAACGTGGTTCTAACGAGAGAAACACCGACACCACGTCGCGCCATCACACGACGTGAATATTTACTCGACCAACCAATTAACGTCAACCTAATGTCGGTCTTTTTGCAGGTGCGATTTTTCAAAGAGGAAAATACCCATACGTCGGTTCATACGGTGGCGTTGTCGCCGCTAAGTCACCGAGTTTCGCAGCGATAGCTGAAACGTGAGTGGTCTTTTACGAGGCAGTAGCTTCCTCGGAGAGTATCGCCAAGGCTGAAGAGCGAGGAAAGGATGCGACACGAGGATGATGCGAGGGTAAAAGACAGAGAGAGAGAGAGAGAGAGAGAGAGAGAGAGAGAGAGAGAGAGAGAGAGAGAGAAATAGAAAGGCTATTGGGCGGGCGAGAGCAGATCGGAGAAATAAGGGGCAAACAGAATAGCTTGCCATAAAGTGCCTGCGCGTTATCCACGGGGGAGGAGAGAACGAGGAAACATTTTTATCGCTCCGTCAGAGAGAAGTAGAAGGAAGCAAAACAGACTGAGCAGGACGAGTAGGAAGAGGCGAAGCAAGAAGTGCGCGGCGCGAGAGGTGGAGCTACGGGTAATTGAAAAGCCCGTGGTGCATCCCGATCGTCGCTTTATTTCGCTCGTGCACGCTCGACGGTATACCAGAGCTTCTCTCCTATTATCTCGCCCTTCTACCCACTCCCATCGAGCCGTCGTCGTCTTCCTCCTCGTGCTCTCACCTTCCGCGCGTCGGAATAAGAAAGACGAGAAAAAGCCGAGGAGGAAAAGGGAGGCGCGACGACGAGCAGATGCCCGCCGAGGTAAGCCGGTGGTGAGAGGAGATGAAATGAGACGAGACGAGACGAGACGAGACGAGACGGAAGAGAAGGAAGAGGAAGGGTGAGGAGGGGAAAAAAAAAAGATCGTACGCAACAATGCCCGCGGAGGTGCATTCTCGCGCGATTACCGACGCGCGGCGCGGAGGGACCCCTTAACGAATGGCTTCGTAAACCATGGGCGCTTTAAGGTCATTACACATCGCAAAAAAGAGAGTTAATGGCCGTCGTCGAGCCACGTTGCAGCCGGCAGGAGGCGAGACGGAGGAGTAGAAAGGAGAGGAGACGCGGCTTGGCCGGGACCGGTTGGCCGCCCGTCGTCGATCGACCGTCTGATTTATAGCGGCAGTATCTTCCACCGGAAAGACGAGAACGCGCAACCTCATTGGCTTCCTACGTTAGCGGGTTAAACGTTCCCCTGCGGCGCGCCGTCCCCTTGAACGCTCGCCAAAAAGTCAGCCACGTGTACGCCGTTAGATCGGAAAGTTCGACCAGAATGCGGGAATACTCGATCGGAATGGTAGACGCGCGCGGAGCGATATTAGATTTTCCCTTCGAAATATACAGAGCCCGAATTATACGTTGCGTGGTATTTTCTCTCGTTCTATTTATTTGCTTGAATTTCTAACAAGAAACGTACGGCGCGAGAGAGTCGGTTGAGAGCGTATATATATATATATATATATATATA
>NW_017305071.1:3667482-3674829 GCF_001594115.1 Trachymyrmex septentrionalis
TGTGTGTGTGTGTGTGTGTACGGACGGCTCGCGAATTTCACAGATTTTTCCTGCGAGTTCGCGTATCGGACACGTTATGTAACGGACGTTATGTTGGAATAAAATAATGATCCTTCGCTACGTATCTCGCGTCCTCGTTTGCAAACTGCATCCGTCGCGCGTTGCACAGCGGCCGTTATTTCCAGTGGGACGTTTTAATAACAAATCCACGCTTTCGCGGCCGCTCTTCTCTTCCGCTTCTGCTTTTTCCTTCCCTTTCCTCCCTTCTATCCCTCACCCCTCCCCCCTCTTTATTTTTTCTTTTTCTCTCTCTCCCCCTTTTCGTTCCCGCCGTCGTGAAAAAAGCTTTTCACGACGCGGTAGAAAACGCGTTGCACGCTACGCAGCACAGTCGGCCGATTATATTGTGAAATATACACGGCGACGTAATTACGGGACGGTCGATCTTTACGTCGGTTGTCTACACTACGTGCGGCATTTTACGGCCGTCTCATTAAATTACGGACTCTAATTACCAGTCGGCAAATTATTAAAAAGCTTAGTCGGTCATTAAACGCGCCACGAGTCGCAAAAGCACGCCTTCCCGTGTCGAGGACAATCATCTTGAACATATTTGGAGTAATATGAAAACACATTAAATAAATATTTAACAGAAATTTTTTTTAAAATCGGACAAATGAGAGTAGCGGCGCGGTAGTACTTAGTGCGGAAAAAAAATTTCCAAAGTGATTCAATTTAAATGTAAATCATGTTCGACTTCCTTTCACAACCGAACGAACGTTTCAGCCGCATTTGGCGCAATCTTTAACGATATATCAAATAAGAAATTGATAAAAAAATATAAAAAAATTTGGCACACGCGAAAAATTTATTTACATAATAAATTTTACAATTTTAAAGAGGAAAGAGTGAGAACACTTAACGGATCTGCCATTAGCAGATTCAGAAATTTGTCAAGGAAGAGTCATTGGTGCGCCGCAAGTGAAATTTTTTTCAAAATAAAATATGAATAAATGGAATATTATATTTAAATTATTATTGATTTGACATTATATTGAAAAAGTATTATTAAAATGTATAATTCATAAAACGTTTTAATTTAAAATTATTAATTAACACTAAAAAGAATAATATAATAAAATCTGTAATGAATAATTTTTTATACCTAAAAGAATTAATACCTTAAATTAAAAAATATTTTTAGAATTAAAAAAAAATTATGATTAAGTATTTCAGAAATATTAAAAAATATATAACAGTTTACATACATATTTCGAAAAAAAAACGAGATTCCAAGGAGGGGCCATAGCTTCCATGGAACTCGGCAGTGAATTATTGAAGATACCTAATTTCGAGAATAAAAAATCGTCCGCAAAGCGCGCGAATAAAAAGAAAGTGCGACGTGAAAAACTCGCGTTAATTTCTTGCCGGAAGATTGTGACTGGGAAAATTTGCGCGAGCTTATGTTGAGCCGGTAACGCGGACGCAAACAGCGCGCGTAAATATCGGCGTGCGCGAGGCGGAACGAAAGCCGCGAGCAGCGAGAGAATCGATCGTAAAGAACCGCGACGGAGCAATTCGCCGTTGAGGCACTGTTGCTAAAATTGCTCCCAACCGCACACCTACGTATCGTGCTGGGCGTAATAAATATTGGAGAAACGTTTTATTCCGTTTCGCAGAATCGTCATCGATCACTGCGGGCGCGCAATGACTATAAAACCGCCGATCCGTCGTGCTCTGATTGCGATCGTTGCGCGCGCGAGGCGCAACCTTTCTATTGTATATACATATATATACATATATATATATATATATATATATATACATTTTTTTTATTTTTTCGAACGATTACGTTTGTTGCCAATCGACTGTAAAACTAGGACGCGTTACGAAGTGCCGTGTTGCGTTTTTGCTGCCGCTGCTTTCGTAAGCACGATAAGCACGATCACCGTATCATCGCATGCGCCTCTCGTTAAGATAATTGATACTTAGAGTAATTAAACGTCTCCCCGTATTTATTACGCGATACTTTTAGCGCTTGGCGTTTCGTCGTAGTTCCATGGATAAAACGAAACAGACACTTACTTTGCAAAACGTATATAAATTATACACTTTTGTAAGAAATAAAAAAGACATTATATAGAAAATAAAGAAATCCTTCATCAACTTTGTTAAAGTTACACTCGATAACGGATTAAATCTTTTCCGATCTATCGATCCTACTACTTCGCGTGCAAGAAGAGAATATCGTTAAAAAACGACAAGGAGAAAGATGATAAAATGATGCCGAAAAGTGAACGCAGCGGGGCGTCGTTAAAGCGCCACTGTATTTTTAATTAATTAATTCGCGAAAGCCGCAGATTCACCGTCTCATAAATTCCTGTGTCAGAAGCATCCTCCCCGAAGGGGGAGAAAGACCAAGAAGAAGTATAATATCGGGGATGGAGGTAAAGTATGTAAAGTATTTAAAAATATTAAGTATCCCCGAGAGAGAGAGAGAGAAGAGCGCGGATATTAAGACAGAGAGAATTGCAAGTTCAGAGAGGGTTGGAGAGTCGTTAGAGTTAAGGGTAGGGGTGAAAGTGACAGCGACGTGGAAACGGAATTACGGGATCGGCACGGTGGAAGGTGGTAGGAGAACGTTTCAATTAGTAATTAAAACGTGCCGTGCAGTAACCCTCGCCCCAACCCCCAGTCGGCACTCTTCCACCCCTCCGCGGTACAACGAGGCTCTTGCTCTCTTATACCGTCGTCGTCGCCACCGCCGCCATCTTGTAAATTAATTAATGCGTTCCTAACGAGATCAGAGGCGTCGGTAAAGCAGGAGGGTTGGCTGGTTCTCTACTTTGCCCGCCAAGGAAAGAGGGTGAGAAACTCAAGAGCGTAACTCGCGCTTCGCGCGCCCTACGCGGTTGAATGCACTCCGAGATATCGTCGGAGCAGCAAAAATCTCGTTCAAATCCCATCTAAGAACTAGATAGCCAATTAAATTCCCGGATTTTGTATCTAATAGGAAAACTTGATAATGAAACTTTAAATAAATATTATAACTGACGCAAGCCTCTACTTTTTCACGATTCTAAACGGAAAATTTGTTTTAAGCTTCCCGACACTAGCTGCGTACGTGAAATATATCTCCAGTGTGCACTGTATTTCAAGCGCAAACATTCCGGATGCGAAATTGCCGTGTAGCAGCATCGCGCATCGGTCGCGAATCTCAACGGCGACTTTCCGAAACTCTCTCTCCTGCGAGATCCTCACAGCCCTGGATGAGAGCGAATTAGTCTGTTCCCGGGGGTAGACAGCAGAGACAGGGTGTTAGTGGAAGGGGATGTTGGTCGGGGGGTCGGTGTCAGGATCTCTCGACCCTTTCAAACCCTTTCATCGGCGCTTCACCCGCTTACATAATGCAGCCACTCTAATTAAAATAAATTACACTCTCGCGCGTCAGTTCGCTCTTCTCTCTCTCTCTCTCTCTCTCTCTCTCCCTCTCTCTTGTTCCCTTTCCGTATCTCTTTCTCTCTTAGCCTCACACCCGTACTCACCCTTTCTCTGTGTTCTCCCCCCCCTCTCTCTCTCTCTCGCTTCCCTTCCTCTTTTCTCTCGACTAACTTTTTTTCGCTCTCACCCTGTCGCTTTTTTTGTACCGCACTTTCGACCACCACCCGGGTAACGCCCCTCTCTCCCATCCTCATTCTCTCTCTCTCTCTCTCTCTCTCTCTCTCTCTCCCCCTTGCTCGTTTATTTGCACTTTATTCGAGATTTAATTTACCGACCTCCGGCGACAGCCTCGTTGGTGCGCGCTCGACTCTGTGATGGGATTAAAAAGGCGGGTAGGGGATGATAGGATGGAAGAGGCTGAGCGGTGAGGGAGAGGTGAGAGGATGGCGTAAAAGTTGGAAAAAGAGTAACGCGACCGCGAGCTCCGCGACCAATGGAGAACGAACTGCCGGAAAATGGCTGAACCAAGGAAAAAGCGAGGAGGCGTACGAGGGGCTGAGGGGGAGGGGGGGGGAGGCGGACGAACAATCGATATCGCGGCGTCTCGATTCGGAGCCGATTTTCAACTCTCGGAACAGCCCAACATGTACCTGCCACCACAACATCGCGATGGCGCGAGGGCTTATACATACAGTAAATAACGGAATCGATTTCGATTAAACGTTTAAAATCGTTTCTGTTTTCGTGATAACAGGATCGCTGATGCGGTTGCAATGCCAGCCTCCGGGCTACGAGATACGGGGTGATTTTTTTCCGCAATAGAATATTTGATTACAATTAACGTTCGGTAAATCATATCAATGTCATTGTTCTGAAATAAGTGACGAATAATGTCGTGTGTGTGTGTATATATATATATATTGTAATTGCATATCCGCGTTAATGTTTCGCTCTATAAAGAGATTACTGTACAAGATCAACATTAAGCTGCAAAGCGATAACATCCAATGAAAGGAATAATATCGTTGAATTATCATGAAGTATTCTCGTTACTATTCCGACGGTTGTTTTTTAAATATTTCGTGTTGAAAATAGAGTTATTCATTTATCTGCAAATATGAACGAAAGAACGTGCGCGCGAAAAAGAACTGCGGGGACATAATAATATATATCTGGCTTTACAGAGTAAGCAGGTAATTTTCGTGAAAATGCGTTCACATTACAGCGAGATGAATCAACATTAACGGTCTCCCATACGAGTATTATTCTCCTCGTCACCATCGAGAAAGAGAGAGAGAGAGAGAGAGAGAGAGAGAGAGAGAGAGAGAGAGAGAGACCACCAGTTTTCGCGACAATTTACCGCGAGCTGTCCGAAACGAGGCGTAAGCATCGCGCAATTCAATTTAACTCTCGCTTGCATGTCCACGAGGGGGAGAGGCCAGGTAATAGCTGGCAACTCCCGCCTTTTTCACCCGTCTGTGCGAAGCAATAGCAATAAATAAATATTCCGCGGTCCGTCCCTCCCTTCCATCCCCATACACTTCCCCTGCCTTTTTACGCCACAGGGGGCAGTCGTGCTTCATGGTGTTTTATGGATTTGTTACGAGTCGACGCTTTTTGGTTGAGAAGGGAGTTTCTCGCACGCGGAGAGAGTAGCTAGATCTTTTCCCGTATTTCCTCTTTTTTCAGTTCGCGCAACGAGCGACGACAACATATCCCAGTTATAGGGACCGCTGGCTTCTTTCCCGCATCCTCGAAAAGCTCCGGGATGTTCCGCAACGTACAGAGGAAATATTTCCCGGGTCGTGAAAGATCCTGAAAGTAAAGAGGCAACGCACACGCGAGAGGGAGAGAGAGAGAGAGAGAGAGAGAGAGAGAGAGAGAGAGAGATGAGAAGAGGGATGCAAAAGGTAAAGCTCTCAGGAATGAAAGAAGACGACTTTACTGGTGCGCGAATAATAACGACTCGTATTCTCTCCGGCTGTCGTCGGTTTTCGATTTGAGACGCCAACTTTCTTTCCTTTCCATCTCTCGTCTCTTCCTCTGCACACACACACACACACACACACACACATATATATTCACTCTTTCTCAAGACTTTTTTTTCTCCTTTCCATCTAGCTCTCCGCGATAGTTTGCCTCTTTTCCGCAAGCACCGTTCTTCCTCTCGTCGATCCAATCACGAGATCGGATTGCATGGAAGAAGGGTGGATGGAGGTGCAAGAAGGAACATGAAAATGTAGTTGGGTAACGACCCGCCGAGCGGAATAGAAGTTTTATCGTACAGCCTGCCCCGTGCTGCGCTGTGGAGAGGACGTATAAATTCAAAGTGACGCGAGAAAGCGGATCGATGGGAACGTAATTCTTCGCTCCTCGGAACTCGGTAAGTACGGCGTCAATTTGTTCGATGGCTCGGAACTCCCTTCCGTTAAAAAGAAGACGATAGACGCCTTCGCGCCAAGATCGGACCCTCGATCAATACGGTATACATGCGGTGAAACGTCTTGATAAAGTAAGGGAGATATGAAATTTCGAAATAAAAATACACACGTAGTTATAGCTTTTTAAAAATTCATTGCTATTATTATTAATACATTAAACAGGAGAAGTAACGCGTAACGTGGCTCGAGTTCTGCTAAGGTGTTCATGATGACGAAAGGATAATAGAGAAGGTGAAGAAGAAAAAGGGTATGTAGGTAGGTGAATAACAAGATTCACCTTTACAGCAATCAGTAATATTATACGGGGTGAGTAACCCCATTAGCATTCATATTTCAATTTCACAGGCCTCGGAGTCGCAGTTTGAAACTGTGGAAGGTACTTGGTTGAGCGGTGAACGGAGGGGGGGGGGAGATAAACGGAAGAGAATTCACAGAGAAGAGCCAGAGGGGAGGAAGCGATGCGGATGAGAGGGAGGAATACGTAGAGGGTGAAAGAGGAGAACTAATATCGATAGCAACCTATTACCATCTATCTCCATACCGATGTAATGGACGCGCAGCCCCGATTATCAATCCGTAATAATTGTGCATATTAAACGGGCACTAATTATCGGGCTGGCAGCGTGCCGCGGGCGCCATCGCCATCGAATTGAACGAGTTACAACTCAGCGCGGTCCGTTTCGCTCTTTCCCTCCATCCCTCTCTGTCCCTGTCTCTCTTTATCCTCCCCTCCTCCCCTCCCTCTCCCTCTCACTCTCTCTCTCTCTCTCTCTCTCTTTCTCTCCCCCTCCTGCAGTTTCACCGCGACCGAAAGAGGATTAATAACCAAAAAATCATCGCTCGCCCGGGCGCGAAAATATTGGCGAAATCAAATATCAAACTGTATTTTTCTCGATTCGCCAAGTAGTTCGGGAATTTTTCAACGAGTGTGAAACCTTAATCGCCTATTCGTTTCGCCGCATCGCATCGGTTAATGCGGGAACGCTGTTACGACGCGCGGGACCGTTTAATCGACGCCCGAGCTAACTGCGCACATCGATATTCATCCTGGAATAAAAAAAAAAGAGAGAGAGAGAGAGAGAGAGAGGAAAGAAAAAAAGAAAAATGGAAGAGGCGGGTGGGAGTTCCGACCGCGGCTGATCGATTCTCCTTCCTCGCGCGAGCCTTTTACCGAACGATCGATCGATCGGGTAGGACCGATCTCGCAGGACACTCGAGAGACCTGAGAGGCGGAGAGCGCGAACGGCGGTGCCCTCGAGCGCTCTCGAGGCTTTTTTCCTCTCCGGAGCGCTTTTAATAAACGCGCGCGCCGCAACCAGCGGACGCTTTATGTTATCGAAGAAGAAGAGAAACGCGGAGAAATAGAGAGGCCGAGAGTGAGTGAGGGAGGGAGAAATAGAGAGGCCGAGAGTGAGTGAGGGAGGGAGAGAGAGAGAGAGAGAGAGAGAGAGAGAGAGAGAGAGAG
>NW_017305071.1:3674929-3686774 GCF_001594115.1 Trachymyrmex septentrionalis
CGAGAATACCGAGTGGTCGATGAAAGCGGAAGGGAGTGCTTTTGACGACGAGCTTTTTACGGCCCTGTGTTCCGGTGTTCAGGCTTTTACGTCCATTCCACGCTTCCTCCTCCTTCGTCACCATCTCCACCTCCCATCCGCTCCGCGTCACTCTGTTTCTCTCTTCCTCTTTTTCTTTTCCTTTTTCTCCCACGCGGTATCGCGCTAATTTCCTCTTTCGCTCTCGTAGTCCTCTACCTCCGCTCGTCCAATAATACATCGCACGTAAGCGGCGATCTAAATCCCTTTTATGAGGTGAAATTTTACACGCCCGACAGTACCAGCGATGTGCCAATCTTCTTCATTCACAACGAATAATGAGAAATTACTAGGTATTCGATGTGATACTCACATGCCTCTCCTCAGCCGGATTCAGACCTGTAACAGAGAGTAAAAAATTTCGTGTGAATTACGCGCGAAAATCGTGATATTATTAAGATGTTATTGTAAGATGACAGAAAGAGAGAGAGAGAGAGAGAGAGAGAGAGAGAGAGAGAGAGAGAGAGAGAGAGAGAGAGCGCGACTGTTCTCGTCGAGATAAATCTATGTTTCAGAAATCACTCTCGACAGAACTACCCCACCGACAGAACGAACGCGCTATGAATGTTTTTTTTTATTATTATTACAGCGTCGAAGGGAATAGAAGTCGGCGGTATGTCGACGGAATCTTTTATCCGCGGGAAGAAGCGGATAAAGGAGAAAGAAGGAGACGCGCGAGACTAGCTAGACTTCTCAAGGATTTTCGAGGCGGCAAGCGCGGGGAGTGAGAGAGAGAGAGAGAGAGAGAGATCGAGAAAAAGAAAAGCCGCGGCTGGAACAGGGAGAGGAGAAAATCCAGACGGAAAAGCTTTGTCCCCGAGAAGCCGAGTTCATAGTTTGCCCTCGCTCGATTTCCCCAGCCTCCTCCTCCTCCTCCTCCTCCTCCTCCTCCTCCTCCTCCTCCCCGTACCCCGCAGTTGGTACACTTTGGTCTCGTAGGAAATATCTTAACGATATCTTTTTCCTACCGTTACCCGTCCTACTACGAAGTAAGAATTACACGAACCGTTTATGTTCTTGGTGCACCGGGACCGTCATAAATTGCCTCTTTTCTCTCTCTGTCTCTCTCTCTCTCTTTCTCGCGACATTAACCACCACGGAAATAAAATATTTTTATTGACGCCGCGAGAGACAGAGCTTCGATATACAAACGATAGCGAGACATTTTCCCCAATAATAAAGTTGCAACGATAAAACGCGTATTTTTTCGTCGCTCAATGAAGCCTTAATTTCGAAGTTCCCATTTGGAGCTTCCATTTCCATTTGAATGTTCTCGAGTATCATCGACCATCTACATTGAGACGAAGGAGTGATTTTATTATTATAGTCTCCGTAGTCCGTCAAATAATAACGGGAACGAATGGTTGGGGGAAACCTTATTGGGTCGAGAGATACCTTTCTCGTATTATTCCGAGCTACCACCTAGTCTATACCGGTAGTCGACGGAGTAAAATGTGAAGAGAAGGCCGAGAGTCAGGTCGCTTCAGGAGTTAAAATCCTGGATACACGTTCACATCGTTATCGAGCAGACGCGTGCAAAGCGGAGCAGTTTCAGAAGATAGAAGGAGAGCAAGAGGTATCTTCTTTCTCCACGCGCCAGTATAGAGCTCGCTAATGCCCGTCATCCCCCTTTTATCCTTCCTCCTATCCGGCCAGAGAAAACTCTTTCCTCCTCCCCCTCACTCGGCTACTCCCGGCGCTCGTAAACGACGGACGAGCGGAAGAGCGCGCATAATTTTCTACTAAAGCGCGAAGAGGTCGTCGAGTGTTTCCGAGAGACCCGTTTTAAGGACCCGCGTACTCGCATCTCCTCTCCCATCTTAGGATAAGTTCGCTAAAAGTACCGAGGACAAGCTCGCTCGTTACTCGGAAAATTATCAGATAAAGACCGGCACGTTATCGAGTATTCGAGTTGTTCGCAACGAAAATCCGCTTCGTATTAAAATCATACCACTTCTACTCGAGGAGCGAGATGCCGAGATATAAACTTAGGAGTAAATCGAGCGAGGATCAATGCCGCTATTATCGAACGCCAACACGGCCGGCATTGGTTTCTAATCGAGCATAAAGATTGCGGGCTCGTTGCGGAGTGAATAAAAAGGAGGAATCGTGGCGTCACGCAGACAGCCGGCAGGTATATAGCAGATATTACGGCGGGCGGATACAGTCCGAGGATACAGTCGTTTTAGGGGGAAACGCGAAAAACCGCCGAAGGGAAGAGACAAAAAACGAGAACGAGACTGCCGCGCGCGCGCTAGTAGAAACAATTCGCTCCGGGCAATGTTCCGGAAAGAAGGGAAGAAGTTTCAGTTGTCACGGCAGAAATACTGGGCCGTTATACGTCTCTCGGTTCGCAGCGGAATCTCTTTTCAAAAGAGTGTCTGCGATCGTTGACAATGTAGACTGCAGTAGATCTGTTCTTTTTGACTGCGCTTTTTCACGCCTTCTTTGCTGCGAGCAAAGCGAACGTGTGTGTGATCACGCTTCGGCGAAAGAAATAGAGAGAGAGAGAGAGAGAGAGAGAGAGAGGAAACAAAGAGTTCGTGTTATATGGGGCATAGTTAGAGAAAAATACATACGAAATAATATGTAATGTGCCACCGGATAAGATAAACGTTCCAGTGACCTACGTCCAGACATTTACACGGAACTTTACACTCGTTTATATTATTACTATTATTAATCTCAAATGTGCTGTCTCTAACTATATACCACTGTATAATATATTGTTACAATTTAACTATGATCTTTAAATAGAATTAAATTATATTGCAATAGAAAGAGCATTTGAAATTAATAGCGATCAATTTTGTGCAAGTGTTCAGACATGTCTGCTCACACTGGGACGTTTATCTTCATTCACGTCATCAAATAGGGACAATTTAGCAATTCACGGTCACGTTAATAAAATTTCTAAAACAGCCGGAGGCATTTCCGTGCTCGAAGTGATTGCTTCCAAGATCGACAGATATCCCATTATGGGCCCATTGATCGGAAAACGCAAAACAACGCGCAAAGCAAACCAGCCGGAGGCTATATACCCGGGGAGAGTAACATAGTTGAGTGCAAGTCGAGGGAAAGGATAGACAGGGGGTCAGAGTGGAGGCCATCAGGGAATAGAGACAGCGAGTAAGGGCGTCAGACGTGGGAAGGGGGAGGGGAAGGGGTTGTGGAAGTACACTCGTGTCGAGAGGAAATTCTGAGTGCTCTCTCGAGAGATGGTTGTGGCTAGAACGAGACACGTTCGAGCGAAAGATCGAAGGAAAGCTAGGAAACGCGCGAGAGTAAGGACGAGAGAGGAGAGAAAACGAAAGATGGAAGAGAGGAGTTTGAAGGAGTACCAACGGCGTCTTCGTCAGCGGTACGTGAGGCTCCCAAGAGCGCGAACCAAGATCTGCAGTCGCGTGACGTGCCAACGAGAAAGATAGAGATGTAAGAGAGGTGGAGAAGATACGAGAGAGAAAGAGAGAGAGAGAGAGGGGGGGGGGAGGAGGAGACTAAAACCTGAGAGGATTCTCGAGGTCAAGATCGAGAGTTTCAGGAGCTTCTCTCGGGTTTAAGCACGGTCGTTTGCATCATCGACTCGTTCGTTCCCAGACTGCACTTAAAATAGCACGAAAAGGTTCCGCTTGATTTCAGCGACTTTGGAGCGGTGTCTCCACCGTACACTCTCCAAGTGATCTCTTTCGCTTCTTGAAACTGCTCTCACGAGCAGTTTTCATCTATTACACCGACGCGGGCTCTCGACGGATTAATCGTGTTTACGTTCATCGTCGCTGCGTATAGCGCTGAATCATCGATGAGATTACGAGTCACGGCGAGCGCGGCAAATCAACAACGTATCGTCTCATGAGGATCGGTTACCGGCCTATTCTCGCAGAAGCGTAGATAGACGATCGAACGGCAGGTAGCCGAGTTAACGTGAAACGTGAGGCTGTATGCGCAACCTTCTGCGAACTAGACGGTAAAACGGCGTTCGTTTCGCGCGCAAAATATCCACGAGCAGAGTCGCTGACTGCGCGCGACATTGACAGACAGACGAGACATTCGAAAGACTTCCACGAATCGAATCTTTTCTATCGACGCGGACTGATCGTACTGCATGCTCGTCAAGAGAGACGCAAATTTACACGTATCAAGCGACCGATGAAAGAATAAAAATTCATCCAGAGATGACACTTGATAATTTTAGAGCAAAATTTATCAGCTATAAGAAAATTTTTCATATTTCGGTTTCTGATTATAAATTCTTTTCTTTATTTAAATACACACGTCAATGAAAAAAAAAAAAAAAATCTTGGATTTAACGCTTGAAACAATTTTAAGACTCCGCAAATATTAAAAACGGGCCAAAAAATATACTCTCCAAGACTCTTGGAGTGAATCTTACTCTGAAGAGTGGCAGACTCTTAAGGATTGAAAACTGAGCCACTTCACTGACTTTCAAGACTGGCTCAATTTTCACTGTTCAGATCGCGACTCCACTCCAAAGAAGTAATTTCGTAAAAGAAGAGTAAAAAAGAAAGTATTCATGTAACTTACCTCCGTTAGGTTTGAGATCGTCGGGTTGACCGCGATGAAGTTCCGGTTTGGTCAGCATCGACAGCGGATGTGCGCCGGTACCTCCGGGGGTGGCAGCCGCTCCTGGGGGAAGGCCTAAACCGAGAAGCGCCGCGGATGCCGAGGTGGGGACCGGTATACCCGCGCCCGGGCCCAACCCAGGAAGTCCGGGTATACCCGGATGCGGTCCCATCGCCGCGCCCGGTGGCAGTTGTTGGGCGTGCATCTGTTGCAGGAGTCTCGGTAGATCAGGCCTCTGTTGCTGAAACAAAAATTTAACGTGCCAATAACATCGTTTTACGCAGTACACGATTTATCCATCGTGATTGGGACAATACCGCCGGCCGCTATCGGTTGTTCGTTGATAAGCGCCTCATAAAGTACCGACACGGGAAAGATTACGTGTTTACGAGTACGTACGTGCGGATCGGCGCGCATAATATATATATATATATATATATACATACATATCGCTGGGATCTCGATAAGTTCCGTAGATTAGATTAAATAAGTGGTGAGGCAATTAACGGGCTCGAGAGCGCGTAACGCCTCTCAAGTATTTCCGCTGTAATTACCAGATAAAAGCGAGCGAGTATTATTCTGCGAAAGACGTGAAAAAACGCGATGTACGGGAATCGAGGCGATCATCGCTAAGAGCGCGGCAGATTGGAATTGAACGGGACGGATGGGATGGGGAAAACTTTAATAGCGCGTCGATATTATCGTGGTCGCTACGGCCGAGAGAGAGAGAGAGAGAGAGAGAGAGGGAGCCAAGTCCAATAGAAGTTCGGAAATGATTTTTACGGGCTATCGGTTTAGCACGATGGTGTGGTGTGTACGCTGCCGCAGCTTCGTTAGGAGAGTCTGTTTGCTGAACGTGAACTCACGTTTCCAGCGCGGACAAATGCATAAGCAAATAAAATCGCGCTCGCGAGCGAGCGAGCGTGGATTTAAAAGCACGGCACGGTGCACCTCTCCTCTCTCTCTCTCTCTCTCTCTCTCTCTCTCTCTCCCACTCATCCATCATAATTGATCAAACAATTTCGTTTCTGTGAGAGGAGACAGGGAAACAGCGAGGAGGGGGAGGGGGTGGGGGACGAACAAAAAGCAACGCAACGATAATTCGCTGGAAAAATCGCTCCGCTTAATTCCAGTCACGATCGCGCGTTCTCCCCCGACTCTCTCTCTCTCTCTCTCAGCGAATCTCTCTCCTCCTCGTCACTGCCAGCCACCGCCAGCCGCTGCCGCCGTTACGCGAAAATACACTTCGTTACAGTCAACGGAGGCAACTTTCCATTAGCAAAGCATACAAATTGCCGAGTAAACTCCGGCAAGTTTGAGTAACCTCCGCGTTCGACCTCGCCCGGGTAAATCAAAGGCTGCGAAACAAGTGGAAAGACTTGCGCGTTCTACCGTCGAGCGAAGGAGTGAGCGAGCGAGCGAATGAACGTCGGCGAAAAGTTTCACGGAAATCTTAAACGTATCTCGCCCGTAGTTTCCTCGTTAGTTGGACCAAGCCGCCAGACAAATTGTGGATCTGTTCAACGCTGTTTTAACGGTTCGCAGATCATGGTGTGGAGGCGAGACTGGTGGGGAGTAGGTAATCGAGAGAGAGAGAGAGAGAAGGAAGGATAGCGCAAGTGCAGACGGCAAGTGCTAGAGGAAGGTACGGTACACCCACACCCGTCTGTAACCATGTACACTCGTTAAGGCAGACCGGGGCGAATATATATATTCCAGGGAGTAGTTTGCCGAGATAATTAAATGGCTTAACGATATAATAACCTCGCGTCGAGCGTCGACCGTCTGAACAGAGCCACCCACAAAACATACAAACAGAGAAATGTGTATAAGCGTGCCGATGCCGCGCCACGGTGCGTCTGTGTGAAGGAAGGAATGGAGATTGAGAGGAGAAAGAGAAAGTGAGGTGGAAATAGAAAGAGCGAGAGAAAAGAGAAAGATGAAAGGTGAAAGATGAAAGACGGAAAACGGCTTTACGGCTCCACGAAGCCGTATTTCTGCGAAATGTCGTTGGTGATTCGAGGAAGTCTCGAAGCCCCTAGGAAACGTCCCGAGTTTCCACTCTTGATAGCGATAATAATCCTGACCCGGGGAGCCGGCTGCTATCCTCACGGATCCGACATCTACTCAAGAGTGTTACCCTCTTACCAGTACCAGGAAACCACTCTCATCCACGTGCTGAGATTCCCCGTAATACCGCAATAACGGTAGGAACGCTTTGACGTCGTGGCGCGAACGAATTACACGAAAGGCGTGAATTTCAGTTTCAGATCCTCGCTAACGAGAAGGAAACGGACGAAAAGATACATCGGACGCGATGAGAGCTTTACGTAAAAAATTTTATCTAAAGATATCCCATATTTTTCTTTTCCAACACCTTGACAGAAATAAACATGATATTACTTTTTTATACCGTCACAAGAATTATAATTTAAAGTGTCTGTTTTCTTTTTTTTATTTCCGGACGTACAAAGTCACTGCGTATCTTAATCATCGTGCGAACACCATCTCGCGGCACCTGCATCCGTTGAACCAAATGTTCGTCCTCAGCAGTTTTCGTCACCGTCGCCACTTGCTGACTCGGCCAGACACAAAGTTATACGGCCGAGAGATCTAAAGGGGATCATCTTAACCTTCTTATGTTGCGCATATCGTTGACACACTCGATAAGCGTCTTCGGTCCAAGTAAGCAGTCGCCACATCGGATTGCGATCGGTGCAGGTACGAGTGTGCCCGTCGTAAAGACACGTAAGCCAATATCATTCGCAACATTGAAGCTTCACAATTGCGATGTCCCGTCTGCACGTAAGGAAGTTTACAGCAATGGTTTCTAATAGCCATTATACAGGAGAGAGAAAAAGAGAAAGAGAGAGAGAGAGAGAGAGAGAAAAGGTAAAAGTAATCTACCGCGATATCTATATCGCGATGTGATATAATCCGCGAAACGATTACGATTTCCTGGTCTTATCCATCCACGGCGAAATCGACCGGCGAATCCGTCGTGGCTTGTTCAATTCGATCCACCCGGCATAGCTGGTGGGATTTAAGAGAAGAGAGTAAACTAAGACGGGCGGCATTCCGGAATCCTGCTAAGGATTTGCCGCACGTACCCCGACAACGTCGCAGATCTGTGGAAGTTTCTCCGTGGGCCGTGCGCGGGAAGGAAGGCTCGGAGACGGAGGGGTAGCTGGAATGCTGATTAGTCGGCGCTCGTGAACCGTAACACTATAACCTACCCCCGACGGCTTAGGTAACCGACGGGCGGGAAGACTCCGGATAAGATTCAGTGAGCGGGAGAGGGAGAGAGAGAGAAAGCGAGAAAGAGGTAGTGAGAGCGAATGCGGCGAGGAATAAGGGTGCGAGAGATTGAGAAGGGAGAGGGATAGGGGGAGGGGGGGGGAGCGACGACGGGGTCTGAACAGAGCAGCGGAGGGAAGAGAACGAAACGAGGGTTGGAGAAGCCGGTGGCTTAATAGGGAGGAAATTGAGTGCTCGAGCAATATTGAGGAGGATTCGGGATTCGCCAGGATCGTATCCGTCCCGTCCGCTTTTGGATTCCTCGGACGTGCATCGGCTTCCAGCGTAGCGTGGCCCGCAGGGGTTCTCCACCCACCGCGGATGCTTTTCACGCTGAGACGCACGTGAATCGATTTGCTGTGTATTCGATCGTGTCGCGAGCGTGATTCAACGACGGTATTCGCGGCGGCGGCGGCGGCGGCGGCGGCGGCGGCGGAGACGGCTTCACAATCTTTGTAACGAGCTATGCTATTGGCGTGCACTCACCCCGATGATAGTGTTCAGCTCGGTCATGGTCACTTGTTTGGCTCTGTCGAGTGCTGAAGCGACTTGCTGCTGATGCTCCTGAGAGAGAAAAGGCAGAATCTGCACAACGATCGCGTTCAGCCTTTTCGCTATTTCCGTCTGGAAAAAGTTTAATGATACCTATTAAAAATATATATCTTGGCAAAAATTATTAAATTATCACACTTATATATTCGCGAGTGTGGAAGCGACGCGAAGAAAAGAATGAGATTATTCCTAAAGATTGCGAAGGTTTTTTTTTTTCTTCACAATTAATCACTACTTAAATAAGCATGAAAAAACGAAATAAACACGAGCAGTTAGACATAATAATTATTCGGACGACTCAGCGACTTTGACGTTATCAATCTGACATCAATTAAATAATTATCTATTCATCGCTAAGTCAAAAAAGAAGTTTTACGAGCAAGCTTAACTGACAAGCAACATGATCGACTTTAATTTCCTTTGTTTTGTTTGTTTGTAAAATTTGTCACTCTTCGAATTGTTGAAACAAAGGGATATTACAAAAGTTGTTAAGTACAAAGTAAAAAAACGAACGTAGAACGTAGAAATAAAGAAGGAGAATCGCAGTGATCATTACAAATTACTGTATAGAAATTGTTGTATCGTATTGTTTATCCTTTCCCCCTTGTTCAATTAGAAAGCTATTAAGAGAAATTAGAAGGGGCAAAAACTAGAAACGGTAAAAAAGGAATATTTCGTTGAGCACTCAATACTTTCCCCTCGATAAGACACGTATTAACGGGCGGGAGGGTGTACAATCTGGCACCCAGGCAGGGCCCTCAGGCGGCTTGTTCCGGATCGTTAAGGAAGGTAAGGGCTAGCTTAACGCGCCCTCGCGAAGGAAACGAGTGAAGATGCAGGTGCGGCATAACCGACCGAGGGTGTTTACGACGCCCTCCAGCTGGAAGAGACTGCCGGGAATTAAATTAAATCCAGGCAAGATTGCCACAGTGGCGCAGGCATTTACACGCACCGTGTTATTTCACTCCAGTGTGACTTACCCCAACGTAATATTAAAACATCCGGGGTGCGGTGGGGGGGGGGGTACGTTGCTTTTTTTTTTATATCGCTTGGAGACATTTTTTTCGTTAATGGACACGTCACCGTTCCTAAATCCAACTTTTGTATATGTAATTTATCCTCGACACACGTGACGTATAACTTCCTTGACTCTCGATCCCGATATATTATTTTCTTAATCTACAAATTCTTTTTCTAAATACAGAGGAACGCCAGCCCATTATTAGGTAATCACGTACAAATCTACGCGGCAGGCCGGATAACTCCGGCATAATTATTCACACAGCACAATATCACACGGCGCGAAACTCCATTTAATTATCGCGGAATCAACAGGCAGCGCACGGAACGGAGCGGAGCGCGGACCATTTTCGATGCTTTCGTCGAGAAAATGAAATAGCACTTAATTACCTGAACAAAGCGGCAGCTCCGCCGCTCGTTTCCCTGCCGACGCGTAGAATTCGCACGCTCGAAAGACGCGGAAGCGGAAGCCGACGCGATTCGTCGTGAAACAGGAAGTAAACCGCTGGTTTCTCTACATGCCTCTCATTCTCTCCCCCTACCGTACCGCTTCCTCGGTAATTCGTAAACGCCCCCGAAAATATAAGCACGGCGAGCTCTCTCTCTCTCTCTCTCTCTCTCTCGCGGTTGATATAAACGCGAGCTTCCGTCAACGCGTTTTTGCCGCTGCTTAAACGAGTCTCGGATGCTAATTGAAATATCGCCAGACCACTGAAATTCTTGGCAAGTTTCCCTCGAGCTGCATCTCGACGAACGAATGGGAAAAGAGAAGTGGGAAGGGAGGGAGGGAGGGAGGGAGGGAGAGAGAGAGAGAAGAGAAAAAGAGAAAGAAAGAGCGAAAGAGTACGTAAGTATGTGTACGTACGTGTACGTATAACGAAGATGAAAGAGAACGCAAAGAGGAGGACCTGTTTTAATTACTCGTCGCCCTCTGAGTGCTGGTTATTAAGCCGCTAATTATAATGTACGCGAAAATGAGTCGAGCTATATCGGCGAGACATCATGTATGAGAGAGCAAGAAGGTTTACGCAGTATGCAAAAAGGCGCGCAATACGCGATATACAGAATGTGCAATTTTATGGAACATTGGAATTTTAAAGGTACACGTTTTGTTATTGCATACATACGTTACATATACGTACGTATCCAAAAGAGATTACGAGTAAACAGGAATTCCATAAAAAAATGACATTCGATATGTGTAAATATAATTTCACATGTAAATTGAT
The DNA here is from genome assembly GCF_001594115.1 of Trachymyrmex septentrionalis. Taxonomy (NCBI): domain Eukaryota; kingdom Metazoa; phylum Arthropoda; class Insecta; order Hymenoptera; family Formicidae; genus Trachymyrmex; species Trachymyrmex septentrionalis. The sequence continues at coordinate 3,685,687 of NW_017305071.1, forward strand.
TAGATTCTCTATAATAAATTTAACATTTTTTTTTCACAAAACTTAACCCTCCCCATTCTTTCCTGCTTGAAGAAATAACTGACTACGAAGCGTTTAACGTGTTTAATGATCGACCTCCGAACATGAGACGGCTTGTTATCACGACGAAACTCGAAGGTACTTGTATCGTTCGCAAGGATAACACGCGGAGAGTGTGTTTCGTAACGTGCGGTAAAGTCCCATCTACTTGGCGTACTGTACGGCAGTTTGTGGCGGTACCAGAACCAGAAGATTTCAAGCGAGTGGTAGAATGGGAGAGGACATTGTGGGCGAGAAATGGTGGCGACTCCAGGGAGGAAGAGACGACGACGGAGGTGGAGTCGTCGCAAACGTAATTGCGTTGCCAAGAAGTTTTCCCCGGGTGAGAGGTAACCAAGAAAATAATGAATGGCTTGGATGCTCTGCTGCTGCTCTCTCGCTTCGGAAGAGAAAGAGAGCAAGAGTGAACGAGAGAGAGAGAGAGAGAGAGAGAGAGAGAGAAACAGCAGAAGTAGAGAAACGAGAAACCGAGTTTTGGCCGCGATGCTCTCGTTGGCCTGGATTTCACACGGGGGAGAGATGAAAATCTCGCCCTGAGAATGAATTTTTCTCTCTCGTGCCAAATTGGACCAACGAAGATTGCTCTACTCCGAGCGGAGTCTTTCACAGCGCGAATGGCTTTTTCCTTAAAACACCACTTGCAGCGGGCGTTGTTGTTTTGCTATCGGAATATCAGGGATGGTACAATAAGATTTCGATGAAGACTATACTAAAAATCTACGGTTACATGCAAATAACCACACGTACGTGTGTGGTGTACAATTCTCGAAAACCTTCGATATTCCTCTTCTTTTCTTTTTCATATCCGCGTTCTCTATGACATTACAAGGAGTCGCGACGTGCGCTGAAACGGAAGACGCAGATGCTCCGGTTCAGTAATATCGCGAAAACCGCAAGAAGCTCTCGCAAAGTGCCATGCCTCTCCTCCTACATATGCACACACACATACTGACACACACACACACGCGCGCGCGCGCGGCATCGCCGTTGTGTCGCGCGCTTGCACATAC
>NW_017305071.1:3686874-3693022 GCF_001594115.1 Trachymyrmex septentrionalis
CACATACTGACACACACACACACGCGCGCGCGCGCGCGCGCGCGGCATCGCCGTTGTGTCGCGCGCTTGCACACCCGGACACGCGGTTACGAACACACGACGACGTATCTCAAAAGGAATCAGGCACTCTCCGAGACGCTCTCCCATACATATAAACAACATACGCTGTAGCGTATGTCTAAAAGCAGGCAGCAACATTCACGGCATGAAAATGCAAAGCGCCCGAGTGCCGTCGATAAAATTCCTCGCCTGTAAAACGGTGACGTGAACTGAATGCTCTTTCACCGCCCCGGCCCAGCCCGATACTGCCGATAATCCGATACTCGAAGAGCTACCTCGAGAGGAGGTGGGCCTCTGCAAATCCGACTGCGTTCTATACTATGCAGCAAATATCGAGGCACGATCTTATCTCTTATCGCGCGTCTCTATCCGGCGACGAACTTTATCCCTCCGCGCTACGCTGGAAAATGTTTAATCGAAGAATCAGCATCCAGTAACGTAAGAGAGAAACAGAGGAGGGAGGGAGGGAGAGAGAGAGAGAGAGAGAGAGAGAGAGAGAAATACACAGAGTTTGTGGCAACAAAGCCATGCTCGCCGCCAACCTCTGCCGACTAACCGGAAGCCGTTACTTGCGCTAACGAGTAAACCAACGGCTGCTCGTCGGACTTTGGTGGTATTATGCTGCGCGAGCAAATAAACTGGCGTGTTCGGCTAACTCCCTGGTTTCTGGTAAGCCCCTGCACACCGGCGGCGGTTCTCGCTCGCTCGGCCTGTAAAGCCCGGCTAACGTCCGCGTGATTGCAATACCCCGCGGCTTGCGGAGAATACCGGATGTGGCCATGTGTACGCGCGCACGTCTGTGTACATACGCCGCCGGAGCACTGTATGTGTGTGTGTGTGTGTGTGCGCGCGCGCGCGAGCGCACCGGTGGGTGGATTAGAGATAGAAGAGGGAGGGATGGGACATGGATAAAACGTCCGTTAAAGTATACGAAGAACCCGAAAACTCATTGTGTCCGCTGTTGTTTCGAATCGTTTGCGTCCTGTTATACACGGAAAGTTAGATTAAATCAATTTTCCGTCTCGCGTAACGTCACGTCGCATCCAATCGAGTCGCGTCAGCTAGTTTTCATCGCGTCACGAAACCAGACAACGCGTATCCCAGCAGCAGCAGCAGCAGCAGCAGGGATCTCCTTCCGTCGCGTTCGCGCGACGACGTGAAAAGAATCGATAATGCGCCCTGTCTTTTGTTCCGTCTATCGCCCGCGCTCGTATTGTCGACGTGGTGCACCAAGTTAACTGACAAATAGGTCAAACGTTGTAACGGCGGAGATTTGACGCGGCACAAAAACGAGTACCTCCCGCCGTCTCTCGTCGTTTATCCATTAATATCGTCATACCGATTCCGATATCCGGCCGAGTGCGTCGGTCGAAAATAACGGCGTCCCGAATCGCGAAGTCGATTAAAATGCGAGCGTGAAAAAACGAAAGGGTCGGGGGAATGGAAAAAAAAAAAAAAAAAAAAAAACACTCGCGACATCGTTCCAGCGGCGATTTCCTCGTGACACACGCGTGACGAACACCGGACACGCGCACGCGGTATTTTATCCGGGAGTCGCGTGAGCGACGAGCGAGCCGAGCACGGAGCGAACGCGTCGCGGAACCCCATCGCGCGGAACTAGCAACGCCTGAAATTGCTTGTATAAATATTAGAGCACGCCATTTTCATTCGGTTAATTTTACGCGGTGGACGCACCCGAGAGACCGCGATGAAATTTTATACGCTTCGCACGTCTCTCGACGTCGTTGCACACACCGCTCTGCAACGCGATGCGGCACGCATGATCTCGTTCGTGAATTTAAAAAAAAAATAGAGTGCGCGCGAGAGAGAGAGAGAGAGAGGGAGAGAGGGAGAGAGGGAGAGAGGAGGAGGAGGGAGGGAGAGAGAAAATCACGGCGTCGCGTAAAATGGCCAACTCGCCAACTCGAATAACTCGAATCGCCGTTAAACGGGTTATCGGAACGAACGGGTTACGAATGACGATGATACGCTGGCTGTACAATGTGTTGGCGGTTGTTGTACCGCTAGTTGAAGGGTACAATTGCCTGTCGCGATGATGCGGTTGCCGGCTTCGATCGTACTTCAACATACTGTAACAACAATTGTCCACGCGATGATAAATCTAGTACAATTCAACGAAATTCAATTTTTCTCACAATAAGAGTTTTTTTATTTAATACAACTGGATTTATTTAACTTCGGTCGGAGATCATAAAATACAATTCCACTTTACGATCGGATTGCCGCGCACGGAATTCGAGGGTGTAGACGGTTCTGCGAACATAGCTCGGGCCAATCTCCGAAAACAGAGGGCAATCGACGGGACGACGAAGGACCGAGAGGGAGAACATTGTGCGCGAACGTTCGACGGTAAACAGGCTACAATCAATTCGGGGTTCGTCGTGGTCGCGCAACGAGGGCGGCGAGGGGTGACTTGGAGTAGCCGCAATTCAGAGAACATCCACAGCTTGTGTGTACGAAACGTGAACACGAAGCGTGCTACAGAATGTGTGTTTGTGTGTGTGTATATGACCCGACAGAGAGAGAGAGAGAGAGAGAGAGAGAGAGAGAGAGAGAGAGAGAGAGAGAGAGAGCGAGCGAGAGAAGTCGTTGTTGCCACTAGCAGTCGGTATTGCCGTCACCAGCTACATCGTTGCGCTAGAAATGTCGGGATACCAGAGAGAGAGAGAGAGAAAGGGGGTGAGAACGAAAAGGACCTTGGGTTCTAGCTAGAGATCTCTGACGAGAGGTAGAACGACGAAAGGGACGGGGAGACTCACTGGAGAGAAGGATAAGTGGTACTCGAGTCGCAGCAGAAGCAGCAGAAGCAGCAGCAGCAGCAGCTCGGTAAGGCGGAGACCCGACACAGACGGCCCGACCCCGAAAGATCGAGATGTTTGGATGTTTGAACGTCGGAGTGCTGTCTCAGCACTCGAGCTTCCATCCATCCTTCCCGTTTTCCTCCCCACTTGCTCCCTGCTGCTGCTGCTGCTGCTGCTCTTCAAGAGTGTCCCGATCTCGCGCGATACCAAGGATCTACCGGGTGGTCGGAGTCATTTTCATTCAGACACGTTCTAAAGACGTGGAAAGGATGGACTGGGATCCTCGATATCCTCCGACGATTCACAGAATAACGAAGTAACCGCACGAGAGTGGTTTACCGACCACTTACACACCACCGCCATCGCCGCCGCCGGCTCTTACCTTTCCCCACATGGGCGTAAAAACGAATATTTACAGAAAATGCGGAAACTCACGGCGCGGGTTGGCGCGGGTTTGCGCGGGTTCGCGCGAGCGAATCGGGAGAAGCTTCTCTATTATACTTCTCGTGTATCTAATTATCCGACTTTCCGGCTCTCACCCTCTTTTCGCACCAACACGATTGGCTCGCACAGTGGCAGGCGGCCGAACGGCTTGGCAGAGCGATCGATCAACGAGTGTCAGTGGGTTACGGTCGACAAATTAGCGGCACTCAGGATATTAAACGTGCAGAACACCCATCTCTCGATGCGAACGCGCGCGCACAAGAGCATACGTGGTAAAGAGATACATTGGTAAACAGCTAGTAACAGCAGCGAACTTTGACTCGACTGTAAACGACCGAGCTACTAAAAGGATGCTGAGAGTCAATACTCCCGGATGACTGCAGAAGGAGCTATCTCGAAAGAACTATTAACTCGCGTTAATAGCCGATGCGACGTTTAACGTGAACGTTTTGTCAAGCAAATTCCGTATCCTAAAATTCCACTTCTCCCTGACTTCCAGACAGAATTTCATTATTCGTTCCTGATTTGTTCCTTTCAATAATACAATATTTTAACATTTTTTTTTCTATTCCCCTAATTTCGAGACCGTGAAATATTTTGTTGAGAAATTAATTTAACGCCACAATGTAAATCACTATTATAATGTTGCTAACACCGCTCGCATTAAATTAATGTTAAGTTCACAGTATTTTGAAACTGCGTAGGTGTAATGTATACGCATATTAAATTTCTTTCAAACCAACAGTTTCAACTTTCCAGAAAATTCTGCAAAATTCCCTGACTTTTCCGATTTCCAGTTCTGCAGTTCATCCTAAATAGTTAAGCCTCGGTGGATCGACCTTTCACGCGACCTGTCATCGCGCGTCGGGGGGGGGGGGGGATTCGTCTCGGCGCGGCGTTTACTCGCCGGATCTTGCGTCGCGGACAAAAGCCGCGAGAGAGAAGAGCGGAATGGAATCGGAGAGAAGGAAAGAAAGATAGGAGGGCGAGAACGAAGCGCAGTTGATAATCCCGACCGCAGCAACGTATTCGTGTGGCTCTATGCACACGTATATATACGGTGGTCACTCTCTGGTCGAAGCGATGTGGGTCCGGTGCAGAGACCACTAAGCCCACCTGATATGTCCTATCCTCTCCGCTCCACCGTCAGTACACTACTCTCTCCCTCCCTCCCTCCGTTCCCCTCTTACCCTCCCTAGCGACTACGCCGCTGACCCTTTCCTTTGCACCCTGCCGAGGGGCAGTCCGCTTTCAAACCGCAAGCCACAACGGGCTACTGCCTTGATTAAACGCGCCATAGACCGCCATTATCGCTGATTGCGCTAAACATTAACGGACTAGCCGCCGAGGCCGACCGACCTCCTGCTCTCTCCACCCTTTCAAGTACGAGTCTCGTTGTGTGTACAGTACCCTCTCTAACAGCTTGTTATTATTGATACGAAGCGAATTTCAGGCCGAGGCGTATCTTCGTTCGTTGAACCGAACGATTCGCGTCTTTGACTTTGCGAATAGCCATCCCCCCCCATTGATAGTCGATTTCCAATCCCCTGCGATTAAACGCGTATTATCCGCCGAATAAATGCCGAACGCAGGCGCGCGCGAGTCGAAATTAAATTGTCATCAATTTTATTTACAAGCAAATCGTACGAGCGATCCACCACCGCGTACGGTGTATACGACGCGGGCGGTGTCTCGAAACGTAAACGCGACTGCGGTAACGAACGTGGAGTCGACAACGGGACGAGAATGACATCCATCGCGGCGCAAAGCGAGCAAATTAGTGCCGGTGGCAGCGAGCAGGATCTCTCGCCCTACTCTGGCGGACGCCGTTAAGACGCCTCGTTAAGAGAGTCTCCCTCCTTGCCTCGCGCGAGTAACTCCACCTCTTCATTCCACCAGCCAGTGTCTCGGCACTTCTCTATCGCGTAACGCTTGGGCGCCTTGGGCCCTTCGGATGCATTCGCCACGGCATCGTCAACGACGGCGACGACGACGACGACGACGGCGACGACGGCAATCCGCATTGCCGACTTGACTTTACAACCGCCCTCGACACACCCACCGAAACACCAAGAAAATTATCGTCGCCGGGCGACCCTCGTAATTCTCCGGCACGGCGAATGCCGGGGAAAACAAGACCTTCCTTCCTTCCTTCCTTCCTTCCTTCCCTACCTACGACGGCGACCGTCCAACCGTGGGGTAAGCTCGCGCAGGAAGTACAATTAACTTAACGCTAATTGCGAGATGAAGACCAAGCGAAGCTCGGTGGAACCTGCCTCCGGCAATTCGCAGACTCAATTACTCAGTCATATGATACGGCGATTAACCGCGCCAGTTTCCTTTATGCCTCCCTCTCTCACGCCTTCCCTCCCTCCCTCCCTCCCTCTCCCGACTCTTTCCGCAATACGAGAGGGATATCAAAATCGCGCGGTTTAACGCGGCCGCGCCGTCAACATCAAGGGAGCGAATGAACAAACTACGCGGAGATAAAGCACATTGTGCGTCTAAGCAGATGAATCCTGTGTACCAAGCAGACGAATCCGAAATTTAAACCATGAAGTCAGCGATTCGTAAAATTTCTCGAAAATGTATTTATATCATAGTCAAGAAATGATTTTCTTTTTTTTCTTTTAGATTGGAATCCTGCAGAGATAATTGCTACCGTATAATAAAAATCGCGAATTTAATGATGTTTATGTCATTCTTTTTTTCTTCGACACCCTTCGTGACAAGCACGGTGCAAAAATGAGAGAATAACGCCATATATATATATATATATAACACGTATGAAAACGTGTATAATCTCGCTCTTTATTATATAT
>NW_017305071.1:3693122-3695485 GCF_001594115.1 Trachymyrmex septentrionalis
ATATAGAGCAGGCAAAGGGAGCGATCTCTTAACGACACCCTTAAGCACAAGAGGGCTCGAGGGTGTATCGTTCGACCCTCTCGTTGATAGCTGGCATAACGCTAACGCCCCAGCGTCGATAAAAGTGCTAGGGGTTCGGCTGCATAAAGACGGAGGAAGGTTCGGGAACTGCCGGTTCAGCTGAAGGGCGAGCACGTAAACATACCCCCCAAGGAAGCGTAGCGTCGCCGATGTATATTACGCCCGAGGCGTAAATTAGATTCGCACACCGATACGCTTTTCTTTTGTGCAAGCTAATGCGCAAGGTTGAACTTCTTATCTCGCGCTTAATTCACATTACTTCCCAGAACACGATATCAAGAACGTTTGAACATCCATCCGTAAATACACGAAATGTGTTTAATTGCCAAACATGTTTAACTATTAAACATGTTTGATTACCAAACAAGTTTAACTCCATTGCAGTTTACTTCGTTGACGGTAAACAGGGGATTTCAGATACGCGTACAATCTTTCGATACGCGCGATCAAAGCGCGCAACGACGTAAGAGAAACGTAACCTTATCGCAACCATCAGTCGACGGGGCCTTAAATAAAGATACCCGACCGGGCTCGAAGATAGCGCTCTTAAAAGTTTCAAGACGACGATAATGGAGACGAGCCTCATCTCTTTCCTCGGACCACCCACCGCGCTGCACCTGCACGCGGCGCGATATACAAGCGTCGGGCTTTAAACTTTACGACTCGCGGTTTAAACACAGCGCTTACAATAGGCGGGGGCACGGAAAACACGCCGCGAAAGACGCGAGGAGGCGCGAGAGAAGAGGAGAAAGGGAGGGGGCGACGAGTCGTAAAAGATGTACGAGTGATAAAAGCGATCCCAACCGCCGACATCAAGGGCTAGTAAGTAGTTACGTTTCCCCTACCCGTTGCGAAAGGGGAAGGGAGAACGACAGTGAGAGTGCTACGTGGATCTTAAATCCCGCGAGAGATCTCGATAGCGTCTATTTTCTCTCTCTCTCTCTCTCTGTCTCTCTCCTTCCCTCAAAGGCAAACCCTTTAACCCCTCCCCTTCTTCCGAGTTAACGGCTCGGCTATTCCCCGCAGCGCCGCGGGTTTTACTGCGAGAAATTTAAGTGGCCATTTGGAGACGCGAGAATTAAGCGTATTCCTCCGTGTTTCGCGTCGGAGGTGTTTCCAGAACCTCCGACGTAAGCGCGGGAAAAACGAGAGAAAGAGCGAAAAGGGAGGAACGATAAAGATTCATGACCGCCCGCGGTCTCGTATCGTGTACTTGCGCTTGTACTACGATTACTTTTTAGATATTACCGGTGCGAGTATATACGTGCGCGAATTTTTGTGCGAGCCACTCGTATCGCGCAGACAAGCTGGTTAACGCGCCGATTAAGAGTGGCGCGCGCGCGCGAGAAAGGAGAAAAGAGAATGACGGTCGAGATATCTAAACTCGCATCGTATACGTGAAATAAATTTTGTTACCCGATAAGATGGGGTCTCGGAGAGACTTGAACTCCATTCTCTCGGACCAGTCCGAGTAAGTTACTCGACTTCTTGTTCGCGGGAGAGAAAGGACGTGATTCGATTCGCGTGCGGCACTCTCCTGCCGCGGCGGAGCCCATTTGCTGGGGGGATAAAACCATCCGCCGGATAGCTAACGTCTCCGAAACAACATCCTTCTTATCCGCGGGGCGAAGAGGGAAAAGAGAAAAAGGATCCGAGCTTCGCGGTGCCAGTTGAAAGAACTTATCGTGTTGAGAGATCGCGCGAGGATGGAGGACGTGTATCGGGTACATGGGAAACCCCCCTCCCCCCATCCATCCCCCGTCGATATCGTGGATCCCAACGTTGAAAGCACACCCGATCGACAGGTATATACCTGTATACCTGTACACCTGTATAAGCGTACATATACGCGTGCACGTATATACATGAGAACGCCTGTATTCCCCGCGGACGCGCGTTCTCGCGACACCGAGAAAAGGAGGACGCAGACACGAGAGAGAGTGCGAGTAGCGAGAGTAGACATTTCTGTGTATATTTTATTGTGCACATATTGCGAACCGTTCTCCGCCAAGCCGCACGGCACACACGAACGCGTGTCAAACTCACACCAACGCAACACGTACACGCCTCTCGCTGGGGGCCCCTCCCCCCCCCCTCCGAGGGGGTTGGTGGCGAGGTCGGAAGGGATCGCGACTCGTGGTTGGGCGAGGTCGAGGGAGAGAAAAAGCGAGGAGCGTAGCGTGTGGAGAGGTCGGCGGCGGTGGCGTGGAGAGCTCGATTTTTCCGATAGCAAATTTTGCTCTTCGCTTTTTCCCGCCTCCCCACCCCCACCCCACCCCCAC
>NW_017305071.1:3695813-3699223 GCF_001594115.1 Trachymyrmex septentrionalis
CCCCCCCCCCCCCGACTCTCGCTTGCTGCCCTCTCAATCACCATCTGCTCCTCCGCCTCCACCTGGCGCGGCCCGACCGATCAAACCAGTGGCACTGCAGACACAATAAAAACGGGAAAAAAAGCGACGGCCGCGCACACATTTCGCGCAGTTTCTCTCTCTCTCTCTCTCTCTCTCTCTCTCTCTCTCTCTCCCGCTTTTTTTTCTCCCTCACGAGCAAGAGATGACGAGCTACCGGACGCTTTTGAGAAGTTATTCATGAAGCGCCCAACGAGATTCCTCGAGCGAGTCGCGTATTTTTTTCCATCCCCCAGACTCGACGCCCAACGTTCTCGATATAAAAAATACACAGAGGCGTACAATTTTATGTTACGCGCGCACGTTAAACGTCTCGTTTTGTTCTCGAGCAGATCTCTCGCAAAATCGCTCGACACAATTTCCCGCGACCCGACGCGGTCATCGTTATCTCGTTAACGAGTGGTATGAAAAGCGTACGCGTCTCGGATGCATCAGGATGCGAAATCGCGATCGGCCGATCTTTTGTTTTTCCGAGCGAAAGGTGGAGCACGCGCCAAACAAGGGACCGAGCGAGCCGAGCGGGTATTGACCATCCGATATCGATATTTCGCGACGCTTTATCGCGGACGTGCTCGTTAAACCGATAAATGAATAATGAGCGTACTGTATATGGGATGGATATGGAGAGACAACCCCGGCGGGGGGGGGGAGGGGGAGACAAGCGCCACCGGGAGTGGCCAAGGGGCAGGAGGGGGAGAAGGGTGCGGTGAGGGGGGGAGGGGAGGGGGGGCGAGATGGAGTGAGCCGCGCGAGGGGGAGCGAACCAGCGAATCGAACAAAACAACGAAATCGAATCACTCGTGGTGGCCGCCCATACTTTTCATGCGTGAATTTTCCGACTGCCCCGACACGTACGTGCAGCTGCGGAATCGCCGGTAATAGCGTTAGTAAAATCGAGAGTAATGCCTGAAAGCGTTTACAATACGCATCGCTTCCTGCAAATAAAAACGTGGGGGAGAACGCGCGCGACCGCGTGGTCATTGGCCGACGATGTACGACGTAACGGGTCAAAATCAAACTATAACCCAACATCGTGACATTCTCGATTTCCTATCCCGACGCCGAGGGAGGAACTTTAAGAGGAAAATGTGAAAAATGCCACATTCTCTCTCTCTCTCTCTCTCCCCCCAGCAATGAGAGATGTCGATACGCTTAAGCTCTTTCGTAAACTATAACCGCTCTCGCGATCGATACTTCTAGAAATCGATAATTACTATGCGTACCTATAATATCCGATATTAAATGAGCCACAGTAGCGATTACCTTATTAATTCACGTATTATACGGCCAATCGAAGAACGCCGCTCGGTCAACGTGGCGGGCGTTTATGTAGCGCGCGATATATCCATAAACTATCCGGCAAGCGTGATTCCGGCTGACAATGATTATCGTACAGGTGTAACAGGAAAACGTAACAGCTCGGTTGCGGTCAGAGACGGCTGACGATGATGACAGTAATTGCCGAGAATTAGCGACGTTAATAACCTCCGGGGAGAACGCGGGAGCGGGGGGAGGAGGGGGAGGGGGGTAGGGAGAGAGGGAAGGGGAGGACGCAGACGCGTTTCGCTGCCTGGTGGACACTTGCCGAACCGGTCGCCGTCGTCGGGCGTTATAACGTAACACCGCCCGATAATTCCCGGGCGCCCGCGATATTTTGCTCTTTCGCATCGCCGGATCCGTTATTCATTCTCGCGTCCCGCGCTTTTTCTCCTTTTATTTTCTATCGCGCGCTCGCGCGACAACGCGCGCCCGGGCTATTAATCGCGGACACCGGCGTGGCAGGAGCGAGCGTGTCGACGAGGCGATGGCGCGGCACGGCACATTTCGATTTTATAAATACGAGATATACCGGATATATATATATATACTGGATCGGTGTACGCGCGCGCGTGTACGAGCGTGTAAATCGCGCGCGGTATAATGCCCGGCCGATAATATAATAAATCCCCGACGTCCGGCTACCAGAAGCGATAAATCGTAACCGAATTAAAAGTGACGGCAGATAATAATCGTCATTCCGATCCAGAAAAGTGCACGAGACCGTCACGTCGTATATTTCAGAGTGCCGCCTCGAGTGCTTATCTCGAGGATATCAGGGGCATAAAACGGCGGATACGACACGATCGTATTGCGATTTCCTATCGGAATTTATATTCCGATCCATCGCTCCGATACCACATTTCACACGGGCGTACGTATCTCGCTCCTCCACGTTCTCACCGGCACGAGTGTGTCCTCGTGAACGGAGTCTTGAAAGAGTTATGCTCTTCATTCAACCTTAATACGTAACTTTTCTGCGAGACTTACAGGCGGAAATCCACGTTTCGATCGTACAGAAAAATTGCCATTCGGGCTCTCCCCGCTGAAAGATAGAATCCATCTTCTTCTTTTCCATCTGTGTACTCTTTTACATACATTGATATTTTCTTTTTCCCACTTGACGATAGTCTTCTAAAAACATTATTTTCCATTCAATTTCTAATCCCCGAACCTGACACAACTGGAATCTTTAAAGGTACCATCGATATTTTTTCATTGCGAATTTTGGTAGATAAATTTAACCGTGTAAAGAGTACAAGGTACAATTTCGACTTCTACGATGGTAAAAACTCATTGTTGAAACTTCGACAAGTATATCAAATTTTTTTCAGATTTTTATATAATCGGAATCAATAAAAAAAAATTTATTTCTCCCAAGACTCATATTACTGACGGAAGAGGGTTAAAATTCATGTTGCACGGGGAAACAAAAATTGTTCGTTTACGCGTGACTAAACGAATTTAATTCTTTATTTATCCCCTCGGACAACTCGAATGTATTCGAGTAAAATATAATACGTATTGCCAGCGGAGGGATAAATAAATGACGCATGTCAAACGTACGTAGTATGGAAATTTATCGAATAAATAAGTTAAACGTATGCTTTCGATCGCGTAATTGCCGTTCAATTTCTCCAGTCACGTCCCATCTAAAATACTTGCAGACGCATCGACACGATCTCTCGGCGGTTGAGAATGCCTTGCTCGGGAAAAAGAGATAAGCAAGCTGCTACCTGACTTGCGTCGCTACTGGCACTTTGTGCCGTGAGGCGAACGCGAGAGGTCTTATTCATGATTTGAGGGACGCGTCCTGCCGAAAAAAGAGAAGAGGAGACGGAAAGAATAGGGGGCGGGGGACACAAAGGCGGACGGGTGGAGGGCGGGGATGAAGGAAATAACGGGCTCAGCTGTTAAATATTCAATAGACGTGAGCATTGCTCGTCGCTGCACACCCACGCCCAAGATAGATTATGGCGGAGTGTCGATGAGGGGAGGGGGAGGGGGAGGGGGAG
>NW_017305071.1:3699323-3701713 GCF_001594115.1 Trachymyrmex septentrionalis
ATTCGTGATCGAGATTCTTGTTCGATAGCGTGTACAGAATGCCTCCTCTAGGACACTCGAGAGCTACGTCACCGGATATTGCCGGCTTGTCGATAATACGACGACGAATTCATTCGTACGCCGGTTTTCGAAACGAGATATTTCTCTCGAACCTTTCCGCGAACGGCGGATCGAATAAATTCATTCCGCGGATAACAACAACAGAAGTATGCGATTCCCTGACTGGGATTTCTGTATAGAATAAGTCATAAGACGTGAAGAGAGCTTGCCCGGAGGGCGTTTGGCTTCTATCAGACGCGGCCTACAATTAAGAGGTTGGAGCTCTCGTTGTCGATCGATTAACGCGCGTTTCTCCTTTTCCCTTCACTCGCGAGTCACGTCGACCCTGATTTATTTGTCTCGGTCACCACCTTTCTCTCGTCGTAAAAAGAGAGTAGGGAAACCGGCTCGAAAGAAGATAAAACCGCTTCGCGATGGGTTACCCCATCAACAATCGATGCACACGCGAGGATGTAAAAGATTCAAATGATTCCGTTCGACGTACGATGAATATGGATACAAAAGGGGCTTACTTTGTAATGGATCTCGGTAGAAAAATAATATATGTAAAAATAATATACGTGAATGTTTAACGATGCTCTCTGTACGAGAAAAACAGAATACGAGCATTATTTGATTTGTACGTGTTATACGTGCACCGCGGAGGAAGAAGTGTAAAAAGCCCCACGATTTGCTCCCCACGAGTGCTTTGCTGAAAGCACGGTAATCTCGGTAGTTCTTAATAAAAGTCTGAAAGTCGAGTTAGGTTTTTGCCATTTTTTTTTTTCCATTGCGCAAGGTTTTGCGCAAGAGGCAACACCGGGGAACTCCGTGGGCCGCGCTGCTATTTGCATGTTATTACCTTGTTTACATATTTATTCAATAGCTAAGATCCCGGAGGGTCGCAAACACCCCGGTAATCGGGGCTTTCTCCTCGTGTTCGGCCCTTTAATTTTGGATTAAAGCCCAAAGCTGCGCGCAACGTGCCAACGTGAGCGATTAATAAATCACCGGCAGCCGCGTCGGTGTCGCGTACGATCGATCATCATGAGACGATATCGTTCTTTACCGCATTTTCGGGCTGCTTGAAATAATGTATGCAAAAACTTAAATCTCTTACCTGTTTGTGCATCTCCACGTTAAGCCCGTACGACATCTCGTAATACTGCAAAAGTAAATGAAAACAGTCAGATTAGAACGTAATCGCATAAATTACAATGTTAGTATGGAATTAGTATAAGCGTAGTGTTGCACAGCTACATCGTTATGTGCGTTCCGTTAACGAAGCCACGTCGACGTTAAGCGTAAGGTGATGCGTGCGTAAACTAGCAGCGTAACGCCGACTTTCTCATGCAAAAGCGTTGAACTTTGCCGGAAGGTTGCTCACACGAAATCCAATTTTCGTATTTATGTTACGGCTTTGTCATTTTATCCTATCCCGAAGGAGACGTTACCGTGTAAAATTCCCGTTTATTTTCTCTCTCTCTCTCTCTCTCTCTCTCTCTCTCTCTCTCTCTCTCTTTCTCTCTCTAGAAAGCTAAGAGAATTCGATTAAATTTGCACCACGAATGCAATATACCGTGTATACAAGTACATGTTCATCGACCTCATCTTTCATTGGGACAAAGAAAAATTCGTCGCAATACACGACGTGTTATTTTGATACAACGTATATAACGATCCGAGTATATATAAATAATTGAAATTGGCATATAAATATCACATTGAATAAAACGCCAAAGCCGCTCCGCGCTCCGGATTAATCGAATTATCGAGTTTCGCCAAACCAAGATGCTGTTTGAATCCGTAATGACGGATGCTGCGCAGGAAGAGAAACGCGCCCCGCGGTGGAGTCCTTAAGGGCCTGCTTCAACGATCGCGGGGGGGTTGAGATTATATCGATCAAATGAGATTACGAGATTACGAAAAGCGGACCAAATTGAGCCGTAATGCGAGGCCGCAGTCAGTCGGTAAGAGGGATATAAGCGCGCCGAGAAAATGAGAAAAACGAAGAAGACGAAGGATGAGAAAGGAGCGGACCTCTCCTTCACCCCGTAGAGGCGAGAGGGAGAGAAGGCTTTTACGTACGTGCGCGCGTATGCGTGTCCGACGAAAGACCGGTTTCTCGTAACATCGTTTCTACATCGTGTGTACAAGACTCAGCCGGGGCTGGCTTTAACTAATTCGCTTACCAAACCAGCGGTTCTCATTTCGCACGCGAGACGAGATATCTGATCGCAAAGACTCAGCGCGCGACAAAATACCGCGGACATATTTATCGTAAACTGTTGCCGTATGGTAGTCCTTTACAGGCATTTTCCGTCCCCCCCCTCCTCCCCCCCCCCCCCCTC
>NW_017305071.1:3701813-3704730 GCF_001594115.1 Trachymyrmex septentrionalis
GCGACGCAAAATACCAATACGGATGGGTATGGAAGGGTAGCGTGTAACGACCGAGGAGATCGCCGGGGAGGAAAAGAGAGAAAATTCCGCGGCGGTTCGCGATTTTAACGAGCGTCTCGAATATAGTCGCCCCGCATTATTCCCCGGCTCGGAATCAACGACCGTTGTGAAACGGGCTTTATCGCTCGGTGATCGTAAAGAGCGTACTAAACCGCGTTTTAATATATCGGTGCGGCTACGACAGTCGGCTTCAAGTTTTTCTCTCGCGTATATACGAGGGGGGAACGTAGCGTAATAAACGGCGATAGACGTTTTTCGAGACGCGGTTCGCGAAGAAGACAGTCTCGCGCTTTCGAATGCAACGCTCGCGACGTTACGATTTTAACGACACCGGTAATATTTATTTCGCAATGCGATAGAATTACCGTTAATACTTCAAACGCGGGCAAATTCGTCTGGATGAATATTTTACGAATCTGCTTCGGACAGGCCGCGATTAATTAAACCCGTTTGTTTTAATAATTCGATATTCATTCGGCGCGGTTTATCTTCGAAATTACGATTATTTTGTAAATTGCGAACGCTACAATGTATATATAGAAAATATAAATGTAGAAATTTGGCCTCGCGTGCACGCTCTGCTTTTAAATATAAATTAATCCGCCCATATTTTTATTACATTCGCGCTCGCGAGCATTATCAATAAATCGCGAAATGTATATTTCAATCGGCTCTGTTCTTGCGAAAATAATAATTTCGCTGAAAGCTTCGCGTAGCTTATGTTAACATATAGTGAAATCTAATTATATTTAAATACATCAACTTTATTATAAAATGTCGAGAACAAAATAATAAAAAAAAAAAAGCAATTAAAAATTTATCAATGACGTATATATTTTTTGTTTTTTTTTATTATCAAACTTTTTTTTTCATAGAACTCTCATCAAAGAGAACTAATTACAAATCGTTATAAAAATTTACTATCTAAAATACTGGGTAAAAGATTCTCTCTTCCTCCCGTGCATTTGGCGGATTTGAGGATGGAGAGGGAGAGAGACAGTTAAGAAGTGCAGCTACACGATCGTCTCGCCGCTGGAGACCCCAACGAAGCAATTGGTCTTTAATTAATAGACTTCACTGACGGAGGGAGACTGTCGGAGACGGGAGATCAGGATCTTAATTATCACGAGACTGGAAACGCCACTCTCGCGGTCGAGATGTCTAATACGAGTGGAGGAATACCGAGTGAAGGAATACGGCGACAATCAGTTACGATAATGGAATGAAGCCACTCGTAAACTCGATACGACGTGATTACGAATACTTTATAGAATCAATATTTTACAGTTGCATCGGGCCATTTTTTTTATATTGACAATTAAGAGGAATTAAACGGGGGAAATTCGGTACTATTTCTGCCTTTTCGTCTTTTCCCGGTTGAAAATAATTCGAGTTTTTATCTACGTTCGTATAAAATTCTCTCTTTCGAGAAAGACAGTTCGATAGAAGATTTAGGTTGAATTATTAGCTGAAACTCCTCGACTTACTCCGTGGATAGTCAGCCTCTAATCGTGACCGATCGAATCGCGAAAACGACTCTGGGATGGTGCAATCTCTTTTCAATTCACGAGCAGCGGAACGATATCGATCACGATCGGTATCTACCCCACGAACACGTTGGTTCGTCCCTTCTCGCGTTAGAGAAAGATAAAAAGACCCCTATCGTGCCTATCATCGTCCCCCAATGAAAATCGTACGTTCCTGAACGTACACTCTTTAGGCGATGACGATGTTTCTGGTCGTGTACGATTTGCAAATTTCGTCCTCGTTGCAATCTCATTACCTCGCGGTCGAATCGGCTTAATCAAGAACATACCGCAGCCTACGACTACAATGGCTTGCATTTTCGCTCGTATATTCGTGCTGCGAAATGACTCGGCAAATCAAGCCTCGACATATCGCGTGTCAGGGTTGTCGCAAATTCCTCATCCGAAAATTTCACAACTTATCC
Source organism: Trachymyrmex septentrionalis (assembly GCF_001594115.1). Lineage (NCBI taxonomy): Eukaryota > Metazoa > Arthropoda > Insecta > Hymenoptera > Formicidae > Trachymyrmex > Trachymyrmex septentrionalis. The sequence continues at coordinate 3,703,825 of NW_017305071.1, forward strand.
CCGATTTTCAAATCAAACTTCATATTTTTCCCTGACTTTCAATAATATTTGGAAACTTTATTGTACGCCATTTTATTGTTTTCATGCCGATTCGAATCGATTAAATATTTTATTGAGATTAATTTAACGTAGCAATGTAAATTACTATTATTAACGTTGCTTACACTGCTTGCATTTTTAATTGTTCAGTTGATAGTATTTCAAAATTACTTACTGCGTAAGCGTAATATATGTATATAGATATATTTAAACTTCTTTAAAGCCAAGATTGCTCTTCGGCTTATTTTCGAGAAAATTTTTCCAAATTCTCCGACCGTTTTTCCCCGACTTCCCCGATTTCCAGTCTCGCGGTAACACCCATCGCGATTACGAGAATTAATTCTCTTACCAAACGCGCATCGTTACCTCCAACACACAGCACTTTCGTGTTAAATAGAAACACGCGTTTTAAAATCTCACTCGCCCGACGAGAAAGTATCGCGCGTAGTTAACTGTTTCGCAAGCGGAAATATAAAGCGGAGGACATACGCTAAATGTATCGAGCGGCATTGCGAGCGTGACGAACGAAGTGCTTCGCGGCCGGTCTCCCGCCACGCTCGCGGTTCGCGCGCTCGTAAAAGAGTTTCACGAGCTCGACAATTACATGAAAGAGTCGTAAAGGCGTAACGCCCCGTGGCCGGGGCTACGCACCCGTCGTGGTATAACGATGTCGTGCCGGAGATCCAACGGCTCGCACAAACGTATATACATATATATATATATACGCGATGGCCTCCATCGATAACGAGTCCCGGGAGATTCGCCGGCCAGTAAACGCTGCCTCGCGATGTCACGTGTGGAAAATTTGAGGGAGGCCAGATACGAGGAGATCCCGGCTTTATATGTTACATCCCCCGCCCCCCCCCC
>NW_017305071.1:3704772-3705377 GCF_001594115.1 Trachymyrmex septentrionalis
ACCCCCCCTCCCCACCCCCGTCGATGCGTGCGAGATATCCCGTGTTACTGTACCCGCCGGGTATACAGATGGAACGCGGCAGTGTCCGCGATACATGGAGCCGTCACGTAATTCCACGGGGAAAACGACGGGGGTGCTCGTCCGTTTGCAGGAAAGCGAGCCACGGTGATTATCGGTCATCGGGAAGACCGTGTGTGACGCGCGGCAAATGAACGTGATACTTTATTCGATCGGCTCGCAGCTCATTGACGACGAGGACGACGAAGCGTCTCTCTGGGCGACGCGCCGCCGACTACGATCGCATACCCGTAGGAATCAATGACTCCGCTCACGATACGATAGCACGGGCGTGTTTTAGCCGAGAGATACGTGACGTACCTGTTGCTAACTTGCCGACCTGAACCCCCGATACTACGATAAATTCTTGTTACGTCGGTAATCAATCATCAATGATAAAACGACGCGATAGGACGATAGCGCAATAAATATGCTTTCGTGCTCGCCGATCGAAATTTGATTAAGTGCATTCCGTGGTTTCGCTATGTTTCGCGCCGACGTTCGTTACCGCGCAACTGGCAGAACAATAAGCGGCTCTCTTCCCCCCC
>NW_017305071.1:3705434-3706270 GCF_001594115.1 Trachymyrmex septentrionalis
AAGGATTATCGCGAGCAGCGCGAGGATCGATCGAAGACCGCTCGAGAGAGCGAGAGCGGCATAACCTGGGACGCGCGAGATAAGCGCGTTCTCGCACGACGTGCACACGCTGCGCACCCAACGCGTGAGACGATCGCGCGATTAATCTTCGCGCCGGCGTGAATCGGCGGAAGTGCCACGTCCGCGCGAGAGCGAGCGCCGCGCATTTTATATGAAGTTATTTGCATCGACCGAGCAAATGCGCGAGCTGCGGAGACCTATAAATTATCGCCGGCCTATAATGCACGCTTCGCGAACTTACGGCGAGCGCGGCGGCGTGCGAACGTTTTCCCCGCACACATTTCGCCGCTATCAGGGATCTCTCTCGAATGAACTTCCAGTCGGTTCAGCGCACGACGAATATCTTCGCGGTGAATTTACAAATCGAGAAAGTGCACCTTCTAAAACAGATTTGGATCTACGCTTCTCCGGGGAGAAGCTATCGCGCTAAGCGACGTACCTGTTGGAATTATCACGTTACGTGCGAAGACACTTCGGGATGGATAAACGGAGAGAACGGAGAATCCGCCGAGGCGTACACCGTCGGTACAACTGGCGTAAAATTAAAGTCCGGTACTCTCGGCGACCTTCGACCTCCCATGAAGAAAGCGGCGCGCACCTCTTTACGCCTCGCACGGCTTAATGAAGATGCATACGCCGGTGTATACAGTCGACTGGTGAATCGCGATAACGAAGATCTACGGGCGAAAGTAAGCGTAGAGAGACTTTCGCGCCGTCGTCTACATGCACTCTCGCGGGACAAAGCCGAAAAACAAAACTGGCAGAGGAGCCCGAAA
>NW_017305071.1:3706370-3710882 GCF_001594115.1 Trachymyrmex septentrionalis
GCGGGGCAAAGCCGAAAAACAAAACTGGCAGAGGAGCCCGAAATTATTTCACCGTCCTCCTACGTCGCAAGACAAATATTTTTTTTATCGTAAACCGTACACCACCAGAGATGTATGTACTTCAATCTACTTATGGCGCGTAATGTAAACGAGACAAATGCACACCGCGGTGAGGATAAAATTTATATAATTTCGATATACCTCAGCACTGCCATCGTGGTGCAAATTTGACGAGCGAGCTTAAAACGTCGAATGTTCCCTGCAGTCCGCAGACGGTTCTAGTCAAGAGGGAGCGCGAAGCTAAATTTTCTCGAGGACTCGTCTCTCTAGACGCGAAATAAGAAAAGCACTCTGCGTCGCGTGACCCTTTGATACGATTACTACCCGATATAAGTAGGTCCTGCGATAGGTTTCGTAAGCTTGTGTGGACTCACCATGACGTAGTGGCGCTGCATCTCCGTCTTCTCCTGGGCGAGTTTCTCCAGCTCCAACTTAATACTGGACAGAACAAGCAGGAAATCGCACGTGTAAGCTAAACATTAGTAAGTGCAGGCGACATTCAAAAGCTGTTGGGGCAAAATAAAGATAGGGTGGGGGGGGGAAGAGAGAGGGAGGGTCCCTCTCTTTCGCATGACCAGGGAGGAGTCTCGTGGCGCGTTTTCGCTAACAATAGAGAATAATAATGCCGCTGAAACGAGATTATCGAGCCGTCAACGAGTCGAGGGTCTGTGACTTGGGCTCCGAGTGGGTAAACGAGGGATGTGTGATATAATGTGCGGAATGCGTACATTGTTCAATCGTATAACGATTCATTAATTTGGTCCAGGATTTTTCCGCGCGTACATGTATATATATATATATATATTTTTTTTTTAACCTTCCGAACCGGTTCGTTCTTTTTATCACGCCCCCAAATTGAGGGATATTGCGGAGGGGTGGTGCACAGCCAAGCCATTAAAAACACACAATTAGTGCAGCCGCAACAAACATTGATAATAATTGTTATATACTGGCCATCGCGTGTGTATATGTATATGTGTTTTAGCATTGTGTGTGAGTTTCGTGTTTACCAAGTGGACCGTGGAGAATATTGGAAGCGTCGCGATTGCGAGCGAATAATTCATAAAAACGCATTCGTGGAATTTACATCGCGTTCAATTAACAAGGAAATCGTATGCAAATACAAACAATCGCAAACGCGTTAGGTAGGTACTACTTGTCGTTAAATATTAAATAACAAAACTGTTCATTATCGAGAACGATAAATTAATCATTTTATGGAAAAAAAAAAAAGAAAAAAAAACACGTAATCGTCAGAAAATGTGTTTTCGAGCACTTTGCCTCGTTCAAAAAGAAAGTTAATAGAAAATCAATACGAGAGAGAGAGAGAGACAGAGAGAGAATCGGCGCGGCAGTGCGCAGGTTCATTAAGAGTTAATCCTCGTCGCGTCGCGCTTTTCCCCGGCGCGTTAAAGCGCATATTAATATTCACTTGGTCGGTCCACCATGTTACCCGACATCAGAGAGCGGGACAAAGGCGCCCCGTCCGCGGTGGCGATAACTTTTTTAACGACGACAAGCCCGCGCCGTATTTTTGTTTAGCGCGGCGCGGCGCTTCGGGGATGCAGGAAAATAATCTTGCGGTGGCGGCGGTCGACAAAACCGCTTGTACCGCGGCAAATGAATGCGTTCGTATGCGCCTGTAACGCTCGAGTGCATCGCCGTTGCTGCTGCTGCTGCTGCTGCTGCCGCTGTTTCCGCTGCCGTTGCTCCATGACTGTATACCTACGATAACGAGTATGGGGATGCGTCGCATCGTGTCTCTCTGCGGTTCGTGTTTCTCCCCATGTTCCCAGCACTTTTGATGTGCGACGCCAATGCTCGTGACGATAATTTTCCTCGAGTTCTTTTCTCTCTCTCTCTCTCTCCCTCTCTCTCTACCGTTCATCCAATCTCTCTGAAATTATACCTCTGACATTTCTTTGAAGATCCGTGTACCATTTTCCTTTTAATTGCACTCCCACGTATAATATAAAAGCGTTACAGTCGCGCTGCCGCGCATATCGAAAATTCATTTCGGTAAAATCAAATCGGTTTTTTAATAATTTCCCTCCGTTTTTTTTCCCAGGTTCTTCTCAATTTCGCGAGAATTGAAACAGCTCGACCGCGACCAAGCGATATCTCCCGAATTCAAGCGCGACGAAAACGAATGCATTTTAATCTGGGAACAACGGCAGGATGATTCGTATATGGCCTTGTATGCATGTGCGTATATGTGACGTGTATGTACGAGTAATACGCGGTGCCCCCTTTCTACGTTTTTTTTATTCCTTTTCGCCGGCTTACCATCACGTAATGCCTCTGTATCTCTATTTTTTCACTGGCCAGTTTCTCGCACTCCAATTTAAGGCTGTGTAAGAAGAACAAGAACAGAGCATTAATATCCACCAGCCCTCGAAATCGTCGGAGCCATTGTCCCTCCGCTCGTCGTTCTTCGTCGCGACATTAAGTTGGAAACCCGCCGTATAACACGCGCCATATATATCGCGAATGGGAGAAAATAAAGGTAGAACTGTAAAAGCTTCAACGATAACGAACGGAGTAAAAATGGTTTATTTCGTCGTCATCGAGTTCAGCGCGGAGACGCAATAATAAAGTTACAGGTTCTCTGATACAACTAAACTTTCTTTTTTTTTTTTTTGGTTTTTTTTGGTTTTTTTTCCTTTTCAACGGGGAAATTTGGAAGTCTCGCGCAACGGGACGCGAAGCGATTTTAGTTCGATTTCGGTTCGAGAAAATGGTAGAATGCACGCGGTAATTCCGACGCGCGGCGTTTAATATTCGCGTGAAAGGCGAATCACGCTATCACCTTGCGCGGCGTAATCTCACCTATAAGGCGATAAATTAGCACGGTATTAACGATCATGCTCGCGCGAGCGGCAACTCTCGTTACGCAAACGGCAATACTCGTACGGTCAGAAAGTCGATTAATTATTTCAGATTGACGCCGCGCCAACGATTTACGGGACGATTTATCGAGAATCACGTTGCGCGCTTGAATGCGCGCGCCTACTAACACGTGGCCGAGATAGCTCACTGTTTCACGCGGTCGGCATGCATTTTTGCCTTTCCGTGATTAATATCTCAATTCACGAAATTTATGAATGTTGTTCTCATCGCGGTATTTCTAAACGCGAGATAAAATTTTATTCGCTTAAAACGCGCCCGATATCATCGCGTCATTATCGTAATTATTTTTCTCTTGTTGTCAGCACTTTGTGCTATTATGCTACATTTCACTTTCGTGAAAAAGGGGGAAGGGGAGAGGAATACCGAATGCTCTTTCTGCAATCCCGGAACGTTGTGAATTTGACGTATCGATAAATAGAGGCGTGAATTCACACTGAGAAAAAAGTTGTAGTAATGATAACAAAAAATTATTCGCACAAACAGATTATCAATTTTATTAAAATAGCAAATATTTTTGGTTAGATAAGCAAAATTATATGAATCTTTTGATTTAACAGTACAATTTTATTTGGTTTTTTTTTTACTCACGTTTTATAGATAATAATATAAAATGTTAGGTTGCAATTTTCAATTTTCTTTCAACAATTACAAAAAAATAATCTATTATGATAAAATGAAGAACGTTTCGCGGAGCTTTCAGAGATGGCGTGTCTTCTCGTGAGAGAAATTCGACATTCCTGTAAAAACAGGGGAGTTCGAGTACAAGTTTCGCCACATTTCTTTTTCAATGCAATTAATAATCGATCTGGATCTGTATCTCTTCAAGCCAGAACCGTTAAAAAAAAAACGCTAAATATAATTTCACTCTGTGTATAAAGAATAAGAGATGTATACTATTCCTATGTAATTATTTTGTTCAGGTAACAAAATATTCTATTCTTAACTACAAAACATGACTCCGAGCGTCAAAACAATTTTTATCATTAAATCATCAGTTTATTTAGTAAATTCAACAAATTATCTCCGTGATAACCAACAATTTATGAATGGTTATAAATCGAGAAAAAAATAAGTCCCTTGCAGTGCATAACGAAACTGTAGTTATTCGACATACCAAACATTTCTCTCAGTGCAGCGATCGAAGAAACTAGTCACGCGCCAGCGAGCTTTTCGCTTCCGAATCTGCCAAAGAGCGTGATCTCCGAGGAAGCCCTTTTTACTACCGCAGATACGTGCACGCATGCACATAGGTGCGCTATCCAAATGGGGGGTCTTCGCTCCTTCTCCAGACCAGTGTGCGTACTTCGGTGTACACAGCTTCCGGTTGGACAATCAATTATCTGCCTACGTCCGTACATCAGTTCGTGCGTTTCGCGTGCGCGCCCACGCGGTATTTGCACGAGCGCCTAATGGATACGGCCGCTATGGTGTCCACGGACGCGAACGTTTACTCCGTTCGACAAACTACTGACCGCTGAACGAAATTTACATCACGCTTAACTATCCGCGGGAAAGTATGTATTTTGTTTTTTTTTTTTTTTT
>NW_017305071.1:3710928-3720414 GCF_001594115.1 Trachymyrmex septentrionalis
AAAAAAAAACAATGCGGTTGAGATCGCGTAAAGCTTTGGGACAAATTGTATCGATATCAATTTTTACAAAGGTATTTCATCGCTACTTCAATAACCAGAGTAAAAAAATACGCGTCGTTAATTTAAAAAAAATTGTATAAATATCAATATCGCTGGCAGACGATGAAGATGTAAGTTTATAGAGTTCAACTTGCGTGATTATAATACAAATTGTCAGGATTGTCGAAAACAAATGTGACAAATTGGTCGCATTGATATTTGATCTTTATTTATAGTAACGAAATCCGTACATCTCCAATCGGCTGCAATCGATGAGAATACGTTTGTACGAAACGAAGAAAGATACCTGTGGTATTGGGCCTGTAAAAAGTTGAATTCCTCCTTGATACGATCGCAGGATTCGCCGACCGAAAATTTGAACGGCTGTCCAGGCTGCGGTGGACCCTGCAACACAAAAACGCCATTAAATGTATCAATGCACCATAATCCCTTAACGCCATTAAAGCCCGTAAGACCCTGAGATTTATTCGAGAGACTCTACGCTGTTCCACAGACTCGCAAGTAACTCGAAATCGATACGTGGAGTCGGATAAAAAAATTTTGCTACTTAGGCAGACTCCGTATCTACACTCCACAACAGAAAAATCCGTTAATTAATGCTTTTCCTAAATTTTAATATACATCTCTCTGTTTTTCGTGCCTGCATATCTATAATACTCTTTATTTTTTTTTTTTATTGTAAAAACTATGGTTGAATTTTAGTGACTTCCAGAACCATTCCACTCACGAGTCTTCCACAAGTCAACGATTGGCGGTGAAATAATCTTCTGAATTATATGTATTTCAAACTATTCCACAACTTCAACGCAGAATCATAGTCATATAGATCGGTTTAAAGTTTAACTAGTTTAGGAATTCATGTATATCTCATTTTGATTCAGGTTTCATTGCATTACACGTACTAAGTACAATGTAATAATAAATATAAACACAGGATAGTGCGGTAAATTAATTTTGTCAGTTTTTCACTTGAAAAAAAAAAATATATATATATATAATGCCTTGTTATTATTCGGCCAAAGTGATTACTGTTGCGCCTCAAGCTTAAAGAAATCAAACACTTATAATCAACTGCAAGAACAGAAACAATCGCGAAAAAAGGTCATATTCGGCCTTCGTGCTTAATAATATTTTTTGTAAATTTATACAATTTCCAGTTCGGGCAAGCTACGCGCCGATTGTTTGTCGGTCTTGAAACAGAGTCGACAACAATTTCAATAATTTCAACCGGTATCACACGTCGCGAGTAACTCTTAATTAGATTTCTATTCCTCAAGTGCATTTTTACATTTATGCCAATTAATTAGATATTACATAATAGACTATTTTTGCGAAGCGTGCTGTAGCAAACGCCGAGTTACTTTGGTGGTTGCAGTATCAGCATCCACGGGCGTAAAAGCCACATTATTGCCGGTAGTACCGGTGCTACCCGCCTCCGTATATACCTGTTGGTAATAACGTTACGAGCATGTTATCGATCGTTTTGCACGTCGTGCCCTGCAAAACGGATACGCCACTATGGCCTCGTAAAAGCCGGAATATACTTCCCTCTCCCTTTCTCTCTTTCCCCCCGTCCAATTTTCCCGTGTCGTACGATCTAGATTCCGCAGCGAGCGGAGTACATATGCCGGAATATCGCGATGTTTCGTGTGAGGGGGTCGCTAATGATTCGCTGGCGATCGCGATCGCGTAATGAAAATCGTGCCAAAACTCGTAAAATAAAGATCAACTTTCAGGCGCGTTACTGCACTAATGAGTCACACGTGATATCGTACCCGGTCGTACTGTATACAGTGGGCAAAAGTTTCCGACTGGTAACATTTTGTATTCTAATTTATAAAAAAAAAAAAAAGCCTGAGATAAAACTTTAACCATTATCGGAGGGGGGTCAGTACAAGATGTGGATAACGAGATCTTGTATTAACATCTGATAATGATTAAAATTTTATCGGGCCTTTTTTCAAACTGGCCGGAAACTTTTGCACGCCACTGTATCGCGGCGCTGCTAGTTTTCTCTGGTTTAAAAACCGGAGATTTCATTTATCTTACTGAAGATTGCCTGCTACTTTCAAAATTATTACTGTATTGTAACGCGCTCTTTGAAAAAACGTAAAAAGAGTGGCATCATCAAATAAATGTTTTCCGTCGGTCAGAGAACCGAAGATTCGTTTTGAAGAACCATAATTTCTGGCGGAAAACCGCAGATCCGACAACCATGCACTGTATATAATATCAGAAACGCACTCGTATTATAATATTATATCGTATTATAATATTCGACAAACGCTTCCTTCTTTATAAACATTTAATTCTTATTTTCAACTCTTACACTGTTAAATGTAGTAGTATGAAATTTAATCTAATTTTAATTGCCACTGCACCTACTAAATATATCATTATTTTAAAGCAATGGAGTTGAACAGTTCAAATTGGGTTAAATTTAACACTGTATGGTGTCACTAAATAGTGTCAAATTTATCTATTTAGTTACAATATTTATATACAATTTTGTTAAATGCACAACTTTATAAATACTTTCTAAACGAAAAAATGTTTAAGTATATGTAAGAATTGCTTAATAATTTTTTGTATATTTAATTTGTGTGTTAAAATGACGAAAAAAATTAACCCGGGACACGAAAGGCCCAGTGTGTGTAGTGAGAGACTGAAAAATTATATGTACTAAGGTTAAAAGTCGTCCCCCTTATTGTCTTGTTAAAATCTCTTACGTTTTACAACACGCCTTTGTATTTTACTGAAAAGTGAAAATAATATTCCAAGAGAAGACGCGCGATGTAGATCAACGTGATCTTAACACGTGGTAGCTCTCAAAAATTTAAGCCACGTAGCTGCTCGTAGTCACTGTAGCGTGTTTTATTAATCTTCACGGCTTCGCAAAGGGCTTCTCTATCCGTTGCATTATCGCACGTGTATGTTCGAATTACGTCGGAGGATTTGTGCGCCAGGCGTGCAATATATTTAAACGGCTCAAGCTCGGAATCGGCAAAGTTGTACCAGACAACATTGCATATCTCGCTCGCTCTGACTTGTTATTTGCGGATGCATGTACACAGAAGCGCTCATCTTCCGCGAGTGACTTTTAAATGCGACGTAATACGAGTAGATTCTGTTGCCTACCGTATTAAGGGACGGAAGAGCGGAGTTAATGCAAATTGGCTAACAGCTGATCGTAGCGGAATCGCTGATCCGATTTGTATGCGACAAGTCACGACGGTCAATCCAATTAATTTATCAGCTTTCGCTCCGTGGAACAGAACAGTAGGCGTCAGACGTGCTTGCTTGGCGTTTTCCAGTAGCTCCGTTTTATAGATCGATAAGGCAAGAATGTCGGTCTATCGAAACACCGAGAGCACTCAGTAAAACAGATTTATACTTATAAAGTCCTCGCCGCATGCATAATTACATGTAAATTATGCTTAGTGATAAAGTCAAAACACATTTACTTAATAAATATGGAAATATCGAAAGTAACATGTTACGATATTACAAATGTCAAAAGCAGAAACAGTATCTTGCCAGTATATTTTCTAGAAATATTCATCGGTTTTAACATTCGTCGAACGGATGAAATGGAGGCTAGTGAGTAGTCTTTCGAGTTTCGCATGAATGAGCGAAACGGAGAACGACAACGGTCAGAGTCCCCCGTCGAAAAGCGAAGCGCGCGAATTATGTCGTTTTCGACGAATAATAATGAGAGAACGTAGCCGTCGCGTACGTCAATCAGTGTCCTTTACGTGCCGTGGCCGATTTAATTATCCGATAGCCTCCTCTCTCTCCCGCATCATCATTTGATGGCCCCTCTTTCCACGCCGCGCTTTTTATTCCGCGCGATCGAGAGCCATCGCAATAGCGTGCGCGCGCGCGCGTTCGCACCGGGGCGGTATTCAAATAGCGCGTTATCGGCTCGACAACCCCGTGAAAACGATAGCCGGGGCCGGATAGCGACGGACAAGAATTGGCATTAAAGCGCAACGATCGGCACGATCGCGCTTTTATTGGTTTTCGAGTCTCGCGCGACATTTTATACATCCCGGCAGATACCGGATTACCGTTTCGCAGTATATTATCGCGGACAACTCAATGAAGCGAGGAGGCCGCTCAATGGACGTTCGTTAAAGCCGACGACGGGGCGACGTCGTCGTTTACAGTCACTCTGTCTCTTCGTCCGTCAAAGAGCGAGAGCGAGCGAGAGAGAGAGAGAGAGAGAGAGAGACGAAAGCAGAGGAGAGAAGAGGAGATGACGAGTCGACCACGCCGTGTTATGTCCTAACGCTAACAGCAACTGGACCAATCAGTTGCGTTTGCAGCCACTCAAGTACGCTTAAGTGGCGCGTATCGCTGCGTCTAATTACGTTAGCTCCATCGATCCCGCCGTCCGTCATCCACTAGATGCCTGATTATCGGCACGTATTATCGGACAGGTTAACTGCTCTCTACGATGTCCCCGCCTGTGATCAAGTCCGTAACCAAACACGAGGCACGCGCGCGCTCAAGTGCCAAGAACATTTGCTCATCTCGAGCTACGAGCTAAACGGGCATTGTGCCCACATTAGGGTCGCGTCTAAAATGGAAATGCCACTGGAACGATCAGATATATCATTTAGATATACATACATTGCGCTCTTGAACGCAATACAGATTCATTCTCGTTCTAAAAGTATGCTGCCACAATCTGTCAACTTTTAAGCATTGATTGATGAAGCGCTCGAATAAACACCCTAAAAACATTTTGTTTTTATACACGGGAAAATAACGATTTTGCTTCGAGCATCTAAAAATTTCACTACAAAGCTGAAAATAATTTTGGCCCATTCCCAGTTAATTAGGTAGGTACGTAGGAATCTCAAACATGATCAACAATGTTACAAAAAGTTTTTTGATATTCTAGCAACCAATTTAAGCATTCCATATACATAATTACTTTGATGTATTTTCAGATCTGTGTATCGAGCTAAATTTTTTAATAATTTAGCAAAACCAATTTTTCCGTGTATTTTTAATAACATAGATATGTATAGAGTTAAATTTACATTATTTACATCCAGCTTGTGAGGTAGAAGAATATAAAAATTTTATGAACTTTAAAAACTTTGAGGCAATATATTTTTTATCGTGTGTGGGATGTTATGGTTATCTACCTGCTTCAAAATTAAAAGTGAATGATTGAAGATTTAGACTTACTTCGATTTATTTCAACATCTCTCTCTCTCTCTCTCTCTCTCTCTCTCTCTCTCTCTCTCCCGTTAAAAGAATAAAACTACTATTAAAGATTTTTTACTGAAACTTGTGAGATACGTAATGAAATTCCTTTTGATCAGTGCCTGTTTTAACTTAACAGACGAGAGAAATAGCTCTATCGGAGCACGCGATATACCACGCTAATCAAAGAGACGGTAGTCTCGGGAGTTGGTGGCCATGAGCACTCGTCCGCTTTACTTAGAGGCTCTCGTGAGAAACTCGCTAAACCATGGTGGGATTACGCGAAAGGACGACGCAAACAGGGAGAACGGCCGGGAAGAGCTTCGAGAGGGTCGGCGGTTTTCGCCGCACCGCAAAACCACCGACTCGTGGCGCGGATTCCAAAACCACCCGACGACCAGAACCGACCGCGTTCGCCCTATAAGCGAACCTCTCTCTACCACCTTCCGTTATTCCGTAGAGAGCCGTTGGTCGCGAAATATCATCGAAATATCGCGCGCGGTGGAGAGAATAGGCAAAAACATGATTTATCTTATAACGGCTTTAAGCGCCAGAAAATCTGAATTCCTTATAGAGCCGTAATACATCGCGCTCTCTCGAAATAACCGCGGTCGACGGTAATGAGCTCGAGTTACGTAATTTCTATACAATTTTCGCGGGAAATTAGGCGAAAAACAATACGGAAATCGATGTTGGGTATACGACAAACTGATTGCCAAGCAAGTGAGCTTAAGCAAACCCGAGCACGATCGAATACCGAAATTATGCAACGCGATAACAATTCCCTTAATATCGCCAGACAATACGCCTCAAGATTTGCATGAAGCGTGGAGTGAGAGAGAAGGGAAGGGGGAAAACGAGAGAGAGAGAGAGAGAGAGAGACGGGTGTACGAGCGGTTGTATCTTATTGATCATTATGATTATTCCCCGTAGCAGACTGCGAATTCATCCCGAGACTGCGGGGCACGACCGCTATTTGCATAAGCAATGCATTTTGATTCGTAGACCCACATTGTACTCGGCACACGGGGAATGACATAAATAATGCATAGAATAATGATAGCGCGCGAGCGCGTAGTGCGTCTCGCATTGCGCGCGAAAGCGAGTCTCTCTCTATCGTGAAACGAAACGAAACGAAACGAGACGAGACGAGACGATTCTCGCGCGTTCACAATTCTTAGGTGTGCTGAAATTGCGGTACGCCGCCGCGGCGTATGCATTTTGTTCTACTCTCGTTAACCATTACCGACGTGTTATATTCAGCTATCTCGCGGTGTGATTCGCGGGATCTTCGTGCACACGTCACGGTAGATGTCCTACCGTACATCGTTTCCGCGTGGAGGAGTACAAATAGGCTCGGAGAGATAGGCGAGACAATGAAGCCAGAGGTTCTTTAAGATCATAAACGGAAATACTAAGATTCGAAAGAAACCTCAAGAAGCAAGCGTTTCTGCTGTAACATTAACCCTTCATAGGCGTACCAGGTTCTTTTATTTATTCAGGCAAAATTTCACTCTTTTCCTTGGCACAAATTTCAATTTTTATTAAATGAAGGTTTGAACATTTGAGTTAAATAACTGTTAGTAGTTAAATCTCTAGGCTTTCAAAAAATCTACTAAAATTACTTTTCGACGTTTTTATTACATTATCAAATAGTTCTTTAATTCAAAGTTAATACCTTTATTTAATGAAAATTGAAATTTGTGCCAAGAAATCTGAGAGTGCAATTTTTTTTATTGTGTTCTAACACAGTAAAAAAAAAAAAAATTGGCCTGTGTGAAGTTGGCCCCCTAACTTTAAAAAAAATTAACTTCCTGCAACTCATTCGATTGCTCATTATTGGCACATGTATGCGCATTTCAAATTTTCGTTTGCACACTTCTGTGATAAAAAAAGAGTCTTTATTCAAAAAAACAATTTTAAGGAGCTAATTTCACACTAGCCATGAACAAATTAGATTTGACTAGTTTAAATTGATTTTCTTCGTACGTGTCAAATAAGTCGATTGTATAATTTCAGTTAAAGTCATTAACAATTAAAATTTAGAGAATGGTATACTGAGAATGAATAGATTCAAATCGCAGTTACCATACTTAAAATCATCATGAGTTTAAGTATAGTTATAATTTCAACCTATCTATCTGAGTGAAACGTCCCCGAAACTGTAATTGTTAATAATTTTCTAACTGAAGATGTGCAAACGAAAAAATTGACTTATTTCAACGTTAAACATCAGTAAAAAAAATGTACACATATGTGCCAGAGTACCTCTCAAGAAATTAACGTGTGGTTTAAACTCACCCTCACTTAAATTGATGATAATGTAAAAATTGTGTTTTTCATCACTGAACTAATTTTATAGTGGTAAATTTAAACTATAAATTTTAAAAGTTATTCACTACAAAATTCCATCGGTTCGATGATTAACGATAGATAAAAAAACACAATTTTTATATTACCATCGGGTTAAGCCTAATCAAATGAAGTTAATCAGCAAATGAAAAATCGGCCCTTATACAGTTTTAATATATAATCGTATCTCTCGTATATATATATATAACTTGCCAGGCCATTTACTTAAATTTACCTCGCGAAAAGTAACGTGTATGTGGAGCGGCGGCTAATAAAACCATCGCGTGAAAACGCTATTTCACGGGAGAAGGCAGTAACGGGGCAGTGTGTCGGCGCCTATCTGCCGGCAATGCGTCTACAATGCGTTCTTTTATGTGCGTCAATCCGCCCATAGCTATGTATGTCCATAGCACAAACCCACGATGACGCGAAGCGAGCTGGAAACACCTGACGCGTGTACGCACGATTCGCCTGATCCGCCGACACTGTACTGGCACAGGCCAGGCCATGCATTCGAGCAGATTGCTCGATAAGAGGCGACCGCGCGGCAGTTTAACCCGTTGAGCAATTAAGGTGATACGATCGGTGCTCTCGTGAAATAACGTCACACTGGCACGCCGCTGATACATGAATAAATGTACTACCCTCCGTCTTTCTTCTCGTATCTGTATGTGTAGTCCCTCTTCGCTCGTCTCTCTCTCTCTCTCTCTCTCTCTCTCTCTCTCTCTCTCTCTCTCTCTCTCTCAAGCGTATTTACACGAATGCTTTGCATGGCATCTCGCATGCATGCACACAACGCAATAACCACGATCACGACGACGATGACGACAACCAGCTGTGCACGCTAGAGATCGCTGCGCAGAAGACTTAACTTAATAACATGCGGACGCTGACGTTTATAGACTCCGTTTTGCCATTGGCGAATGTAAAGTAACCGTTTTCTCTCTCTCTCTCTCTCTCTCTCTCAAAGTTTGATATTCCCTTAGACCACTATTATGCAAGAAATCGTATTACACGTATTTCCACAACAGAATAGAACGAATGAATATACGAATGTAACGAGTCACGAAATTACTGCATCCGTGCAGTGATAATAAATTTGTTGGTGCAGGGAATAAAGAGAAGAGAATACGCAATGAAACCCCAAACACCGCGACACGTTCTTCGGATCTTCAACGGTAATGATTTAATGGGCGTGTACACGAGTCGAAAGGTTAAGAACCGCTGTTGTTGTAGTACCATGTACTTGGCGGATACTACGCGCCATAAAAAGAAATATTAGACGTGACAGGTTCGAGGTGAAACACTAGATAACAGACGAGCGAGAGAACGTTGGGGGGAAAAAGAAAAGAGCATACGAAAAACAGAGCAGGAATAAAGATTAAGCGAACAGAAGCCGCGGGCAAACAAAGGGTCGAGAGTTATGATTCGGCCGTTCTGAGTAGACCAGGTAATTACTGGTTGAGAGGGAGAGAGAGAGAGAAAGAGATTCATGTCTTTTCTTCCTCCGCCCGCTTCCTATGCCCGGCCATAGAGCTCAATCTCTCGTTGAAAGAGGAAACGAGATAGCGAGAGGGGTGAAAGAGGAAGAGAGCGAAAAGAAAAACTACGACAATGAATAAAAGCGCGACGAGAAAACTCCGTCGAACTCTGCGCGAATGAGCCCCGCGCGCGTGGTACTTTAACGACACAAAGGGAGCTCAAATATCGGCCAACTGTCGTGGCCCACTACCGTCTCGCCTCGTCTCTCCCAACTCTCCCTGGAACAGCCATTCACCCTCCTCGTTCACTCCTATCTCCTCGTCACTCTCTCTCTCTCTCTCTCTCTCTCTCTCTCTCTCTCTCTCTCTCTCT
>NW_017305071.1:3720514-3723236 GCF_001594115.1 Trachymyrmex septentrionalis
TACGCTTCGTTGCCGGTGGAAGCGAGAACAGGGGGGTATCAACAAAAGCGACGGCGTTACAAAAGCTTCGGCGATAATAGGAAGCACGGCGGGAGCCACCCTGGCAGTTCGGTCACCTAATCTGTTACAGTCATAAACCCCGTTCTCACCCTCTCTCGTCTCTACCCCCTGCCTTCACGGTGACGCCCTTTTACGAGCTCTTCCCGGCAGAGCGGCTCACCCTTACGTAAAACGCTCATCAGTCTCTCCCTCTCTCTCTCTCTCTCTCTCTCTCTCTCTCATTCTCTCCAATTTTTTTTACAAAGTGATTTTATCAGCACCTGCAGAACATTCGTTCAACATCGCCAACCGGGACGGTTATTTCACGAAACGTGTGCGAAGTATGAAGACAATGAAATAAGTAATGCCACCAGTTTAATATCTCTGCAGTTTCTCTGGAAACTTTTAATAACGACTTGACGATCGTCGAATGATGTGCTTTTCTTTTTCTCGATAGCTTCCTCGGGCCTTTTGCGGCGTCAACGGTCCTTGAGGGCGTCGCGCGATACTCAATGGGGAATCTGTAACACGAGGGTCGTTCCCCTTGGGATTAAGGGGAGAGATCGAGGGAATATGTTATAATTACCGCCAAACTGAGAACGCTGGAGCAGGAGGAGTCAGGCGAAAAAGAGGGGCTGCTGCTGCTGATCCGTACCTGTCTATTTCGACCTCTCTCTCGCTTTCGACACTCGCGACAATGCCTGTCCGTCCCTTTCGATCTCCCGGGACCGATACTGCCGCTCTCTTTTCTCCCCTCCCTTCTCCCCCCCCTTCATCTTTTTTACGACGCAGCCAGTAGCGTCAAAATGAAATTTCTGAGGACGAGGACAGCCGCCAACTCTCTTACACCACGCTCCCTTTCGCGATAATCTCGTTACCCACGCCGACAATCGGGAAAGTGGAAGGCTAAGGGTAAAGGACGAACGGCACCCCTCGTTGTTGTCCGCCTCCCCCTCGCGTGCGACGACGACGACGACGACGGGGGAGTGTGCATCGGGGCAATGAAATCCGAGCACGCGGAGCCGCATCACTCGAGAGCATCTAAATTGCGATTCTAATCGGCGCCGCTCTCGTCGGCGCCCCCGACCATCCGTTTTGCAGATCATAAATGCGCGATCACGCTGAGTCATAACGTCGTAACCCGCGCCGCCGCGCCGGGCAAATTGAAAGTGACAATCGGTGATTGTTCTCGATAAAAACGAGGAGGTAAAGCGTTACAGATTGCAGGGAAAAATCTACGCTATCAGTTATCACAGGGAAACAATGGCAATCAAATCTCTTAGGTTAAATAACATTTCGACTTACACACGCGTGTCAAAATACAGTCGATTTATTTCTGTAGTTGACTTCAAAGTAAACAATCTCCATATTAACGTATGTACCCACCCACTTAGCGAACTAAATTTCAGTGAAATTTAATTTACATTTTCTTGAATGAAATCGTTAATTCCACTGTTTTCATTAAATTAACATTAAAAATTGAGTACGGACAATTTGAAAACGATTTAAAAAATTCTCAAATTGAGTATAATTTCATATTATATACGATTGCAGTATATGGATGAGTGAAGGAAGACTTTCAGTGATAAGAGATATTTATCTGTATTTTACGGCAGTTGAAAAAATGCAAGAGGTACTATGATACCATACGTTATCCGATCGTAAAAAGTAAATGTTTCATTCGCACGGGGACGGCCATGGAACGGACCACTCATGAGCCAACTGCGTTCGATTCCATGTGCTCCAAACGTTCGTTTCGTATTAGTTGTTTTTCTATGCCAACAGAGTTTGGTGGAGAGAGAGAGAGAGAGGGGGGAGGGGGGAGGGAGAGAGAGAGAGAGAACTGTCGCGGGACTCGTTTCTTCGCTCCGACGATCGAGTCGAAAAACGAAACGGAGCGGCGGAATGGGGTGGAGAAAAGAATGTCTCCCTCGTGTCTCCGAGTTGTCGAGCCATTATCGAAGCTATCTCTCGACAGTCGACCGGGCGCTTTTTAAGAGCGTAGAGCCAGCCTTTATCTGCCGAACAAGCTACAAGCTAATGTAGATCCCGAGACTAAGACCCTGATTTTATCCTCCTATTTTATTCCCCGCCCGATACCTGAAGTAGAACCCTACACGAAGCAACATATGGAACCACTTCCTCGCTATTTCTTTTAGCGTCGAAGAAAAAAACTGTTACTCATCTCTTAGCCGCGGGGTCGTCACTTTTTCAAAAACCATTTTTATGACAAGCGTCTTTAAGAACGCGCCAGAGAAATGCCGGCGTTTTTAGGACATTATATACCGGTTGTATTATCTCAATTATGTAAAATACGAGAAGTCGTAGCGGGCATCCGTAAGGGGTCTTAAGCAGAGAAAGTAAGAAGCGCGGGAGTGCGATGAGGGACGGTGGGGAAGCGGGAGGGGGGGGCAGAGGGGAAAGGGGAGAAAAAAAGACGAAAAGATGGTAGGTCGAGACGGTAGTATACGGTAGCCGGCGTGTATATCATTAACCTCATCCTCGTTTTTCGTTCTTCCCCCTCGCGCGCAGCCACCACAACCGCCCACCCCCACCCCACCGTGACAAGCATGGGTCTCAACGGTCTGGTGATGAAACAGGAATGCATCGTCTCTCGTTCTCGCACGTTCGTGTCACGTTGCTCTCTCTCTCTCTCTCTCTCTCTCTCTCTCTCTCTCTCTCT
>NW_017305071.1:3723336-3728010 GCF_001594115.1 Trachymyrmex septentrionalis
GCGCGCATATAATGCGTATATAATTCTCTCCCGTTCCCTTCGATACGTCTTCTTTCCTCATCCACGCCGAGCGCGATACTCGCCCCGACCCGCACCGTCTCTCCCTTCCAGATGACTCCGAGCAGCGCAGCACAAACGAGTAATTAACTATCTCCGTGTGGGACACGTGTTCCCATCGTGTTCCCTCTCCTCCTTTCGTTCGCTTCTCCCTCTTCCGACCTCCTCCTTCTCCCGACTATTTCTCTCGCTGCCTTCCACCTCGCCGCCCTCCACCGACTCTCTCTCTCTCTCTCTCTCCGTGTTTGCACACACTCTCTTATGTTAATTCAGCTTAACGCCCAGAAGTCCTCGAGGGGTCGAAGCAAGCGCCTTGGTTGCGCCGAAAAAAATTACGGGCGATCACGAAGAGGGAGCGCCCACGACGATCAGGGTGGTCACGGACGATCTCGTGGAAAATAATAGGGATGTTCGTCCACTCATGTGTTACGTGACAGGGGAGAGAAGATACGTAAGGGTCGTTTGATCGTTCAGTATAATAGGGTTCTCATACCGTTATTCATTGTACACTCGACGCGATTTACGTTCTCTTCATACGAGCTTCGCGTTAACGTCCCTGAAAATGGTACCACTAATTCCCCGCGCCATTCTCGTGAAATCGACCGACAAAGTTTATTTCAATTATGAACTCTCGCAGGGATTGCGAACAATATACTCGAAAAGGTCCTCGACATTTGATTCGTAAAAAATCCTTTTCCGATCGTTTTTGTAATTTTTCAGGCTTGTTTAGATTTGCAACAGAGGCGAATCCTCGCTATTTGCCATTCGACACGGTTCGCATTTTGGAAAAGCGTCACGTCGAGAGAGAGAGAGAGAGAGAGAGAGAGAGAGAGGGAGAGACGCGTTTGCTAATAAACTCGATTATTCCGACGTGATCCGTAGCGAACGTCTAATGACCAGGTATATAGCAGTGCCGGCCTCAAATTTATCCATGGCATTCATCTTCCCATTAGCGGTGAATAATTCCGTCGGCGTTTACGTGCCGATTCCCCATTCGCCCGGGTTGTAAGACGATTCGCCGCAGGAAGAAAACGATGGTGTCGTCGCACGGTCACGACCTCTTCCGTTCCCTCTTATACACGCTCTCGTATTCCGGTCCGTTGAGAAATCGAATCGAGGGATCGTAAGACATTGATAATAATGGATAGCTATAAGAGCTAGTGATACAAGTCAACCTGTCGCGCGCAGCTTTCCTTCGAAACTTAACTGCACGTTCTTCGAAAATTACGATACATTTTTTCCCTTGGTTACAAATTATTTAATTTATAAATTAAAACAAAACGAATTCAGAGGAAAGACAGATGAAATATGAATTTTTTAATAAATTCGAGCAGATTTAGCTTCGATGATTTTAAATTCAGATTCAGATTCTAAAAGTGCGTAGTAATGCTAGGGATTGAAAAGTCGCAATAACGATCATTCTCGACGATATCGTTGAGAAAGAATAGAAAAAAAAACTAACCATGAAATAAATTAAGTACAGGAAACAGGCTTAATGATGATAATAAGACTTCGTACTTAACATATTTTCTATGCGAGCGTAAACACAGGATATTGCTGATAATAAACATACGATTCTCCTTGAATCATTGTTCATTATTCACACCGAATGAAATTAGTACACGTTAATGCTCTTTTTGGTGAATGCCATTAATCTTTTAATCTCCAGTAATTTATCCAGAGGAAAATCTAAAGTTTTTATTACGTAAAAATCGGGACAAAAGGAAAAGGGACAATGGCAGAAGATACGTGATTACGAAACAAGAATCTCAGACACGGGACAACGGTCTTTGACGTACTATGCAACATTGGAAACAGCGGGAAGCGAAAGAAGAGAAAAGAGAAAAAAAGAAACAAGTATGGAGACAACATGACAAACCGCCATCAGGTCTAATGCCAATTAGTGCCAGTCTCCTGTACGAATAGGCCCGCAGGGATCTCTCTCGAAGCTACCTCCGAAGTTTCTTCTTTCTCTTTTTCCGCTTGGATTCAGGTATATCGAATGTGCAAGCCATATGGGTACCCTGGTCAAAAATTACAACGGACATCCTTTCAAATACAAGTGTGAAACGATGCTCTTCCTTGAAATGAAATTTTTACAGAAACATCATTTTTAAAATACTTATTAGAAAAACTTATCGAATTAGAGCGATGAAATTGTACATCACAGCGGTACAAGTAAAAACTTGTGCTCGGGTCAGCGTGAAACGCGAACGATCCGGGTCCGTTCCAGAAGTTTAAGGGTACGGAAAGGTAGCCGCAGGAGAATTGGAAATAATCAGAGGAATCTATAGATAAAGTATATCTCTTTCTCTCTCTCTCTCTCTCTCTCTCTCTCTCTCTCTCTCTCTCTCTCTCTCTCATCCACCCTCCTTCGAGCTTCCAGCGGACGAATTTACGACATCACGAGGGTTTCGGAGAAGCTCTCGTGTACGATTATTGTAATACCACGGAGATTATTTCGGCAGGTAGAGGGAAGGAATATTTGCAAAGCCAGTATCCGCCGCCATCTGTTCACCTTCCGTTCCACGCGAAACGCTTGTGATGAAATTTTGCCGCGTCAGACTTTTCTAGCGAAAATACATTACGGCAATCGACTAATTACACAGCCCGGCATGATATTTAATCGTCGTAACATGTACTTTTTATATCTTTTTTTCCTCGATCATCAGCGCTTAATCGCGCATAAGCGGCAGCGATTATTATTTATTGCGTCATCAAGTATATATCAGTTGAGCAAAGAAACGAAACAACACGAAATAAAAAGGCACGGGATGGATCGCTCGTCGTATATCGAGTGTGTTGATTATAACGAGGGGGAGGGGGGGGAGGGGGGAGAGAAGAGAGGGAGAAGGGTATCTCACTCGACCCGTCATCGATCGCGTGTATCACGCAAAACCGCCGCTTCCTACGCCGGTCGCCGCGTATTAACGTGTAATTGTATCTAAAAGTAAATACAGACGTCTCGCGATAAAATCGGTAAACGCCTCGCGCGCTACGCGTTAGCGTCGGTGGACGCGCGCGTACCGTTGGGCGATAAAACCGCCGCGGAAAGGAGAAAGCAGGTAAAGGTAAGGAAAGTGGAAATTAAAATCCGTCGCTGTGCTCGCCACGCAAACGCACGCGTGTAACGCAACGCACGTAGGTATGCGAAGACGGGAACGCCGGCGCGCATACATACGATATCTCGCCGCGGAGTTCCTCCATCCATTCGGTGGCGCATCACCGTGTAATTACGTCGGACGAGAGCACGGGATCGCGATCCGGCTCGGCCAGGAAACGTATAATGGGAGTATAATGCGTGAAATTTACTGGCCGCATCGGCATAATGGACGACGTGACGCTCAAGATATCACCCGTGATTCCATATTTCCGCGCATAGATGCGCGCGCGCGCGACGCGCCGGAGCGTAACGCCGCGATTCGCCGCGCGTACGCGTCGGTTTAGATCTCGGATTTTAATACGAGCAATTATCGGGACGGGACGGGACAAGCCAGATCGAATCGGTCCAGAACCTGAGGCCCCGTCCTCCGCCCTCTGCCCACAGCTCCGCTTCGAATATCCGCATCGCGTCGCACATTTATCGCAGGCGGCCTCGACCTGTAATTTCGCCGAGTCGGATTTCGACTCGTTGCGTGTATCACTATCACCGGATATCGATAAATCGCGCGAACGCGAATTCAGAATTTAATTAACCTCTATCGTGGTAAGTATCTGTGTTTATCGAAAAAAATTCAAATTTTCGACATTTACTTGACGGCTTTCAAAATTGCGTGATTGACACTTTGGAAATCGAGTGAATCCGGGCGGACGCGATCAAAAATCGATCTGTCGATTAATACCCGGTTTTCCATTCGCTAGTTAACTTTCAGGCTCAATCTATTAATAATAACTCTTAAATCAGAATTCTTTCATCTACATATGATTATCACTAAACCGATAGTTTTGTAGTAGAGTAATTTTTAAAGTTACCACTACAAAACTATTAGTTCAGTGATTAACCTATTAGCTAGAAAAACATAATTTTTCCATTATCATCAAGTGAAATGAGGCTAAGTCTAAACCACAAGTTAATAATTCAATCAAATAATTTGAGCAGTTGGGAGATTAGTATAAAATTAGACCTCTAAAATTGGTTTTTTAATAATAACGTTTCGACGAGAATTCGAAATGTGCATACGATGAGCAAGAAATTGAGCTATAGAAAGTTACTTTGTTTTTAAATTAGAGGCTTTAACTTCGTACGAGTGTGAGACACAGGGTGTTGTACCCAGAAAAAGGTTTCTTCAATTCAAAGAAACGTTTTTCTTTCTTCGCTATAATATATCGTTAAAGAGAAAAATCTCTTTGATTTGAACGTCATTTCTTTAAGTCCAATAAATTTTACTTGATTTCAAAAAAATAAAAATAAATTCAAATCAAAGAAATGACGTTCGAATCGAAGAAATCTTTCTCTAGATGCTTCCCGTCCTACGCGCAGTCACTCGTATCGATCGATCTTGCGCAATCAGAGATTAACGTATTGCTGATAAAGAGAGGAGTTTTCGACGCGGAGGAATTATTAAAAAAGTGAGGAAGACGAAGACAAAGGGAAGAAACCACCCGCGACCGGTTGCA
>NW_017305071.1:3728110-3730624 GCF_001594115.1 Trachymyrmex septentrionalis
AAACGTGAGGAAGACGAAGACAAAGGGAAGAAACCACCCGCGACCGGTTGCACCGCGTTTTTTCAGCTGTGCACATTCGGACGCGTTTGAACAGCGTGTCGGTGCAAACAGACCGATTAAAAGTATCAATATTTACCGAATTGGGGGTCCTGCGCAAACGGCGCGCCGTGCAGTTTACAGGAGGTAGCAAACCCGCCGGCGAGGTCCGGTCTCTCTCTAATACGCGCGTGTATACGGGTGTATACGTAACGACGCCCGTCTGCCAGTTGACGTTCGCAACGTGTACCCTGCTAACTAACGTCAGCACTTCGCACCGTCCGTCTATCCAGCCTTTCCCGAGTTACGGATCACCGCTTTTCCCTTCGCCCCTATACCCACCAGTTCCATGATGTTCGACTACATAGGGTGTAGTGTACGTGAAAACTATTTTAGGGATGGATACATACTCCCAATACGAAGAAAAATGCTTGTTAAATGTGGAAAGGGCTTATAAGGCTCAGAATTGAACACAAATACGTGAGTTTACGTACATCGTTCCCTTATTTCAAAAGTGACACGATTAAAAAAAAAAAAAAACGGAATCTTCAGGTTATAATTATCAATTAAGTGAACGTTATCCTATCAATCCACATCTCAAGTAAACTACAAACTTAACTTAATAAAAATATCCGTCAAAATTGTTATGAAAAGAGTGGTTTCTTAATTTCTAAGTAGTAGGTAGGTAAAATGCTCATCTCGAAAAAAAAAAAAAAAACAGAAAGAAACAACAGAAAAATATCTCAAGAAAATTTTATTTTTAGTTCTTTATTCTTACGAAACAGAAGAATTTAAAAATGATGAATTTTCAGACTTCTGGGCAACATCTTTTATTTTTCTTTTTAATAAAATTTGTTAAATAACCATACGTGAAGTGCTGTGACTATCCTTAAAGGTTAAAGATTACGAAATCAAAATGACAAAAAAGATTCGGTTACATCAAGAATTTTTCGCTGATATTAGTTGATTAGTCAGTACATTTCCGTCAAGTTGGAAAATATTTCTCCTTTTCTGGCAAATTTATAATCATTTTTTGAATTTTGTCATTTTTTAAGAAAACGTATATAAATTGTAATATTCGACAGAAAGAATCGAAATCAGCTGAGCGAATCGTATATATCGCTAAGAGCGTAAATCGACATCGATTAAAACTTAACTTTTGATTAGGCAATTCAAAAACAATAGATAAATATAAACCAAGAAAAATTTTCAATGTGTATTCTCCGGATGTATTTCAAGAAAAATTTTCGATGTGTATTCTCCGGATGTATTTCAAATCTATTAATGACAATCTACATACAACAGAACTTATCCTGATCCTTTTAGGCAACTTTTCTACCTGTTCACTATATATATCTCTTTCTCTCTGACCACATTGAAACACCGCCCATTATTATTATTATTATTAGAGTCGAGCCTTTTCCTTTTTTTTCTTTAGAGGTTCTCATTACACTGGTCGTTGGGCCGCTTTTCTCAGGCTAACGACACCGACACAAAGTGACGTTTGACTCTTGGCTCGCGCGTCACAGCGATTGTCACTCGCAATGACCGGTAAATGCGTACAATATATATCTTTTTCTGTGAGTCACGTTCGACTAACTGACTGGATTAGCGAGTAGCGAAAAAATTGTTTGCCCACGGCATTTATTGCGCGCCGGGTGCTCCGCGTTTTTTCAACGAGAGAGTTGCGTCGCGGCGAAACCGAAAGAAAAGGCGTTAATATCCTGTGTAATAGTCGGGGAGGAACGTTATATACCGTCGAGCGGGAAAGAAAACCGAGAAACGGCGCGAACGTGACGGGACTACGCAACGACGACTCCGACGGTTGGGAGAGTCGCGGTGGACGGCGAATCGTGCGCGACGGCTAAGTCGCCATTATCTCGACCGGATCTTTAAATACAGACAGCGCGGACAACTCTGCTCGCACTCTGCACTCGATTCACGGATCAACGGCTCCGACCGACGCTGTGGCGAAATGCTTTTCGCACGGCCGCGACGAGAAGTCGTCTATCGACGACGGCAAATGCGATTGTTCCGCGTTCTTACCGCCGAATTTTCGGAGCACGTGCACGTCCACGTGACGCATTGTATATTTAATAAATTGAATTTACCGGTATAGCGGTTTCAACTGCAGTGGATTCGAATCAATTCGAGATCGGTTAACACGGTTCCATAACGGACACATTTTCGGAGAAAGAAGACTAATTGTTTCTTGTGGATGATGTGATCGGTGTGTCGGTCAAACGGTACAACTACGGGGTTCATATTGACAGATCATAAATCCTAAAGGCATATCTAACGTGCACTGTAGGCAGCATACTTTGGTTGTGTTGAATTGTCAGCGTTGAAAAGCTATGGTTTTACATTACGAGCTGTAGACTTTCAGCTATTGTAAATTTTCGGACAAAGCCTTCGACTATCCTTGCGTTAAAAATACTTGATTGATGGTAAGTGGATAGAATAACAAGGTTTTCAAAT
>NW_017305071.1:3732010-3734667 GCF_001594115.1 Trachymyrmex septentrionalis
CGTCGCGACGCGGCGCGGCGCTACGTTAAGTATGCAACGTGCTGTAAAATAGACGGAACGCACCGGCGGCGGGTCTTGAAGAGAGAAAAAAAAGGAGCCCCCCGACGGCCGGAGAGCGCGGCCATTTCGCGGAACGAGCGCGCGAGAGAAGTCGAAATACTCTACGCGACGTCTGACTATCCGACCCCGGCAAATGGGAGCGACGCGCAGAGATACGATCGCTAGTTCGCAACCGCGAAATATATCACCGTCTCGTGTCGTCGACACCGTTATCGGCCGCATTCCGGCGTTGGAAGCGTATCCCGAAGCGCTGCGCATTCAGCCTAATTTATTCGGCCTGAGAATTTACATCGATTAAATCCGATAGCTATTTAATGGTTACACAATTGCGGTTTACGCAGTTTATCCCCCCTCCCTCCCTCCCTCCCTCCCTCGTCGAAAATACCATCGCCTATACCGGAGGAAGGGGGGTGGGCGGAGGTTCGGGAGAGGATATACAAATAAACAATGTTAGTGCTGTTATTATTATTATTATTACTGATAATCGCTACTCACCGGATGCCTGGCAGCGGCGGCGGCCACGGCGGCTGCGTTGATTCCGGCGCTGGGATACATCCTTCCTGCTCGATGCGTGGCAATATCTGTACGACGTATCTCGCGCCCTTACTCCGGCGAGAGACGCGAAACTCCGGAAACTTCTTCAATTGTGACGCGTCATATCACACGCGGTACACTTATTCCGACTGAGCTGCTCCCCCGTCGGAGAAGAACAATAACAACAACAAACGGCACAACAGCAACAACCGTTAACAGGAGTAAACGACGAGAGGAGGTGGGCGAGGAGGGGGGGGGCACAGAAAGGTCGATTTCGTGGGAGGCGCGTGAAAAAAAATAACTCGGGCCGCTACGAGGACGACGATCGGCGGCGATGACGTGTCGCCTCGCGACGACGTGCTACGTTCCGGTGCGACGCGTACGCGAGCGTGATTCGCAACACCCCGTTTCCCCGCCGAAAATCCATCGGCGGTCGCCACCAATCCATCCGTCACTACCGTCTCATCGGGCGCGCGGAGGAGACCGGCCGCTTAAACGTGTTACACACACCCTCCTCCTCCTCCCCTTTACACTCGCGCGGGCAGTGGTCGGTAGCGGCCTCTCTCCTTCCCTCTCGCGGCTCGCCGGGTCAGGTGAGGCTGGTCGTCGCGTTCATTCGGAGTCATGCACAGCGCGCGCACAAGCCGACGGGACGAGGCGAGCGAGGACTCGAGGAGGACAACTCGATCTCCTCGGCGGCGGCCGTGTCCGCGTCTTTCCTTTATGCTCTTACAAATGCGACGGATGCGACTTTTTTTATTTTTTTTGTTTTTTCGGTCGGTAAAGAAGGAGAAAACTACCTACGTCGTCACTGCTTTTTTTCGAAGAAACACTGACCCGAAAAATTTCCTCACTCCCCCCTGACGGCACACGTTTATTTTTTCGATCTTATTTACTTCACTCCCGCTTCTTCGTCTCCGCTTGTCTTCTCGGAAGGCGGTCGCGGCGTCGTGGCGAGCGACGCAAGCAACACTGATACCCGCGTCACACGCGCTGGCACACTGCACACCACTCCGTTGTTTACCCGAGCGCGAACGTAAGGATCGCGCGCGCGCGCGCGCGCGTATAACCGCGATTGAGATTGAATATCACCGCGGAAATGCGGAGTAAACACGCTCGAGGATCGCGGTAACGATCAATGTGTCACTTACGAGAAGTTCTCGCGAGAAATCCTGACGGGTGTTACAGCGCGCGAATGAAAACGACGCAGGCGAACCTCTTCCTACAGCGGCTACGGAGCGACTGACGGATAGACCGATGGAGGGGGATCACGTTCTCCCCTCTCGCGGCATTACTCTCTTCACCCCTTGCAACGTTTCGCCCACAATCCCACGGCTCTCCCACTTCTTCGCTGCCTACGTCGCCCGCCTCGCTCCCCCGCGGCCTGTCGGGCCCGCTACTTCGCGTTTAAAGCCGCCAAGCATCCCCTCGAATGTCTCTCGTCTCCTCTACGCTCGTATTAACCGGCGCGATAGCTCCTTCGCAATTAAGTCGCGTTACGTAAGGATCTCGAAAAGGCGAGCACGAAAATCACGGCTCGTTAAAACGTTGCTATACGCGTCCCTCTTGCAAACTCCATCCGTCTCTCTCTCTCTCTCTCTCTCTCTCTCTCTCTCTCTCTCTCTCTCTCTCCCCCCCTCTCTCGCGCTTACTCTTTTATATCTCCACTATTCTTTCTTACGTACAGTCGATCGTTTTATTAAGCTCCTTTCCAACGAGGAATGTTCATCGTGATTTTCGATCGTCCGCGCGCATCTTTACGATCGTCTTTACGCGTCGCTCGTCAGCTCGATGAATGGCAATTCCGGCGGAATGGAATTGTATCGCCATTACGCGGCGGTCTGGCAGGTCCCGATTTTGTCGTCTTGCCGACTGACGACGTCGCGAGGCGCGCGGCGGCACTTTGACTGTACAACGATATTGTGAAACTCGTCGCGCTCGCAATTCGTTCCTTCCGCGAGTGTACGTAAGGTGACTCGACGCTCTTTTTCTTCTTACTCATCAACGCTTTATCGACATCGATTACCGGTCGGCTGTTTTTTCTTTTTTTTTTTTTTTTTTTT
>NW_017305071.1:3734767-3735294 GCF_001594115.1 Trachymyrmex septentrionalis
TTATAGTCGCGACAATGACAACGACAACGTCGTGGAACCACGTGCAAATAATAAGCCTTTTCACGTTGATGGAAATTTCCAAAAATGTTTGCACGTAAAATGAGATATATATATATATATGTATATACGGGTGTTGAAAAGAGAGAAAACGAAGATGCTGAAAATGCAAAAAGTGCGAGCGAACGGATCTAATATTCGCGTACAATCGCCTTTCGCAATCCAAGCGATTCGGCGTATATCGATCTCACGAGAGACGATGATTAGTAAAAACTCGTTGCTCGCTGGCGTCGTTATCCCCGACGCTAGGAAGTACTCCACTACGAGTAGTTGGCTCCGACTACGAGGTTGGATTTTCGCGAGTTCTCGCAAGCAGAGAAACGCCCGGGATCCATCGGAGTATTCCGGAGTACCGAAAAGTTCTCGGTCGCGGACGAATGGATACGCCGCGCAGCGCGGTATAAAACGAGGATGGACAGAGAGAGAGAGAGAGGGGGGAGAGAGAGAGAGAGAGAGAGGGAGACAGAGAG
>NW_017305071.1:3735394-3737492 GCF_001594115.1 Trachymyrmex septentrionalis
GAGAGAGATGAGGGAGAGAGGCGCGGCATGCCGAGCATACGCGTCGGTATTAGTCGTTCCTCCGGGTTCGCTACGGCGTGTGCAAACAAATCGAAAGTTTTTCGCAAAATGGCCGTCACCGGGCTGACACGGATGTCCGCGTAAACTCCCTTTCGCCCCCTCTTCCCTCCCGATCCCCCTGTCGCGCTTTTCCCCGCGCCTCGTTTCCCCGCTTGTCGACCGGCTGCCTCTCTCGCCACTCGTGATTTCCCTCACTTCCCACACTACCACAAATATGGCGCCTCCACCCGTTTTCCCAACCCCTATACAACGTAGCTCCGCATAAAGCGACAGAGCGAGAGAGGGGGAGGATACACATACACGACATACACGTACGCGACGTGCACACGTACGCGATATAACCGGAATATATATGTATGCTCGTATTCACCCTCGTGTGTACGTGCGCCGTACGTGTGTGTACACGGACACGAGTGTGTAGCGAGTACCATCCTGTACGCGCGATTGTGTGTGCTAAGGGGGTGCCCCTATGTGAATATCGCGCGGCACACAGTCCCAAGCAGTTTCCTACTTGATTGCCGCTATCGTCCGCTCGCCTCGTAAAGGCGCTGACTCCGCGTGGACTCTGCCGTCGTGATCGTAACCTCGACCAATCGGCGCCGCTCCAGTCGACACTTGGCCAATCGCGTTACCGTCTGACGCGGCCGATCGACTCGACGGCGGCAAAGAGTCGAATGAAAACGCGACCTCGGCCAATGGCGTGGCAACTTTTTCAGATGACGCGCATACGTGACGTCCGCGCGGATTGTTCGCTCGCTCTGTCCCTCCCCCCCGAGCCTCTACAAGAGAACGTACCTATACTGAATAAAGGTGCTACGCGAAGCCGCAGCGAAACATGAAAAATAGGGGGCCACACGAGGAAAAACACGGACCCGAGGGAGGAAGGAGGATGAAGAGGAGGAGATGGAGGGCGCTGTAGGATGGATCCTACGAACCGAGACATCGAAGGCTGGGTGCAGTCGGGGTTGCGTGGGATGGGTCGGGAAAGGAGGCCGGGACGACTAGAGTATAGAGGCCGAGGATGAGAATGGAAAAGTAACATAACGAAACGTCGATCCCATTACCTGGAGCTCTCTCTCTCTCTCTTCCTCCCTCTTTCTCTCGGGCCCTACCGCGCCATACGCTTCGCCGTTGCTACACGCCTCACCGCGCCGCGCCGTGCAACCATCCCCGCTTTCGACCCTTAATCCAAAGGAGGATTAGAAAAGCCCATTGTCATGCTCCGTGGAACGCGGGATGGGTAATACGCGTACGTGTATGCGCGAAACGTAGTCCCCCATACACTTCTGACACGTACCGACGTGTGCGAAAGACCGAGAGAAAAAGGAAAGAGAGAGAGAGAGAGAGGGAGGGAGGGAGAGGAGGGAGACAGAAAGATTTTCCTAATGAAATATAATAAATACGCGACGAAGCGCGGCGCGCGCGCGAATGTATGGCACGAATGTATGGCGGTGCCGTTTATCGCGTGAATCGTGCGCTTTTTTGCGCGATTCAACGCGGTGCTCGCCAGATGAGTCTATCCCTCTCGCTAGGCATCCACAACCGCGGTCCGCGGCGCTCTTTCGTCCATCAGCTCGCCGGTCGGCTCTTTATCTTGTTTTCACGGGGCGAGAAGGAATATAAGGTAGTGCCGTGGAGTGTTGGCGAAGCTGTCGGTCGCGCTTGGTCGACTGCGGTTTACGCGAAGCCGCCTCGCCTCGCTACGCCTTGCCTCGCCTCGCCTGCCTGCCTGCCAGTTTGCGTGTTCGCTCGCTACGTGGATACCTCTACGTGTCCCCGACGCGGCTCGGCTCGACTCAGCTCGGCTCGGCTTCGATGTTCACCGAATGCCGGTGGAGGAGAATTGGAAGGAAGCCGCGAAGAGCGTAGAGCGCTACGTCACGAGAGTGCAACGAAGACGAAGGAATGCGAAGAGGAAGGGCGCGATATACCGCGAAAAGCACCGACGAGCGAGACACTCTACCGTACCGTACCGCACCGCACCGCACCGCATCGCACCGCATCGCACCGCACCGCGCCGCACCGCACCGCGCCGCAC
>NW_017305071.1:3737592-3745235 GCF_001594115.1 Trachymyrmex septentrionalis
TCAACCCGCGGCGACCGCGACGGTCACGCAGCCGCCCGTACCAGCCTTCCTCCGCACGTACAACTCTCTCGAAACGGCCCGATAGATTCACCAAATTACGCTCACGACGAGAATTCTCTCTGCGCTTTACGTGAAAATGTTCGAGCCCGCGCGTGAAAACTGAATAATATCTTTCTGGAAGCTGTCATCCTCGTTCGAGAGAGTTAATTCCCGCGATAATTGGAGAACATAACCGTCCACCGGGCGAACATCGCTCATCGTATAGGAGTTGCTGCAGCTATTTTAATTAATCATTATCGGTCGAGAGCCTCTTCGTGATCAGCCACCCGGTTTTATTCGTCCCCGGAAGAGAGGAAAGAGGAAAGCTAGCCGAGTCGAGTAAAGGAGGCCCAAGAAGATGACTTATATATGCGCGAGAACGTGGTCTACAGTCTTGCCAACGCGAAGATTTGCGAGGATGACGGGGCGCTTCGTGAGAGCACTCTCGTTAATATTTTTATGCTCTTGGACGACGGCAAGCACGCACGCGCATACGTCTCTCCAGATTGAAAATAACTAAATGCCGAATCACCACCGCGCTACTAACGGCACTCACACACATGGAGCTTAATGGAATGTGGAATTTTATTGTTCCGACACTTTTCCATTATGCAAATGTACCAAACAACTGCTTCGCTCCGCCGATACGCATCGAGGAATCAATTTTAATTATCGTAGCGACGAATAATTAACAGATCATGTATTCGGATACGATAAAAAAAGAAGTTACCGTAAAGACTGATGAATGATTGCCGGGCGCTAATTGATTGCCAAAATCATTGTCAATATATTAATGAGAAATATAATACAAAAATCACATGTCTCTGCCACGATCATTTTCCCATGACAGTACAACAGGCCTCAAATTAAGATTCAATTATAATCCTATATCCTTTTGTAATTTTTTTATCACGCGATTTCATGTGATCGAGGTCGATGTATTATACAATAATTCCCATAATCAGATCGTTGAACGATTCTCTCGCGAGCTTTAGCGTTAACACGATTGATGGGAACGGGGCAGTGCGCAACGTTCGATTAATACCTCACTGATCGCAAAAAGTCATGAAAAAGCTGACGACTTTTGGCAAAATGTTAGGTTGATTGCGGTATACGTATGTATGTACACATGTGTGTGCATGTGTTCACCTCAAAGCTGCGACTCTAGCCGCGGCTGACAAATGCCTTCCGCGATTCTGGCAGCGGTGTACCGTTATCCAAATTACAAATAACACACCGCCGTTGACGTTTTATCCAACGCCCGAAGACAAATTGCAGCCAACGTAGGACGGCCGAGCTCGAGATTATCCCCCTCTCACCGCCGTCCCTCCGCCGCACCGTCGCCACCGCGCGCGTCTTCCAACTACCCGTCGTGGTGTAACCGCGTGTCGTGGACTCGGTTAATACCGGTAGTTGCTCGGCCCCTTGGTCGGCACACGGAATTAACACGGCGAAGTGTATTTATGGATCAGGCCCGACCAGATATCCCGAGGATGAGCGCAGGCAGATCGTTCCTTCTCTCTTTTTCTCTCCCTCCGTCTTCGCCCTTTGCCTCGCCTCTCTCTCTCTCTCTCGCCTCGGTGTTTCTTTTTCTTCTTCCACAGCGGAGGATTAATTAATGAGACTGGACAAGCCAAGCATTATTACCTGCTTTACAGCGGCGCGGCGCACTGGCGTGGGAATGTCTCTTCTTCCCTCGATTAGCACACGTAGGCGAAATTTGCCGAGGGAACTTGGACCATTAATTTTCATTCACGATCGGGGCCGTGATAGAGCTCGCATGATAGGTCTCGGACATGCATAATGATCCGGCGTGCTGCCAATCACGCCGTTTTTATTTCGTTTCCGTGGCGATGAGGGATTTGAGTAGAAACGAAAGGATCGTTTGCTCGCCTATACGATCTTCCGCGTGCACTTGTAACGCTTGCTTGCATTTCATACCGATGCAAACAGTGCCGTAAACGTGAATTTGTCCTCGGTAATGATTTCCCATCGTTGGTAGGCGTCCTTTATCCCAGCCGGAGCCGGGAATACGGAGCGCGGAGCGGCGTTCGGGCAACGCCGAGGGCGCGATAATCAAATAACATCGCCGCCCTTGTGCTCGACGCCATTGGCCGATATCCCACCGCATACAGGACGTGATACACGTGTACTCGCAGCGTGTAACGCGTGCTCGAATATAGTGGTCTCTCTCAGTGTGCATCGCCGGTGCATTTGCCATGCACTCGCAGAGAGCCCGCGCGTACCACGCGTAATGCACATTTGTAAAGCTATACACGGGGCCCCGCAACCGCGACTAGACATTTTTCACCGTGCCGAGTAACTTCCTTAATTGAAACCTTTTGTGAAGGAACAAAGTGTATTCTCGGTAACTGTGTAAAAAAAAAAAAAAAAAAAAAAAAAAGGGAGAGGGAGAGAAAGGAAAAAGAGCAGAAAAAAAAAGAGAAATTTGCCGTCGTTTCAACTTTAATAGCAGCAGGAAGAAGAAATTACAGAGCGCGCGATATTAATGTCAGCGCGAAAGAGAAAGCATTATTATAGCTGCGACCGAGAGACGCCCGCGGCTAAACGCGTAATAGAGCGCGTTTAAATTGGAGCGAGACTTAATTGATTAAAATGAACGTCGCGGCTTGGCTTAAAATTCGATTTTAGGTCAGTCGCAAGAGGCTGAATTAACTAACGAGATATTAGTGCCGGAGGGTAATTTAAGATACTCTTTGGTAAGACGGTTGTTCTGTCGTATCGGGGTCACTTATACATTGTTAAACGCGACGATCGATTTTTCCCCGGATAAGTCTGCGACTGATATCTATGTTGCAACGCTCATAAATAATTATCGATGCCTTCCAAGTGCCGAGATATTTCTGAAGAACTTTATCTACGGGTTTACACCGATTTTAAGAGATTTACAAACACACGTAGAATATTTGCCGACCGGATAAAAGTTCCGATACACATAGAAAGCTATGATATCGTCAAAGAGGAAGCCTGGTTGAAGACCCTCCAATAAAAGTCTGGACACGAGTTGCAGTTTTGTATGTACGCAGGATAATAGTTTTAATAAAAATTTCTGAGAGAGGACATGACATTTACTATTTCTCTCTCTCTCTCTCTCTCTCTCTCTCTCTCTCTCTCTCTCTCTCTCGAATTATTAAAACATGGCGGATCAATCAAAAGTGGCTTTCTCATATCCAGACTCTTACCGGAGGGTCTCTAAGCCTGGTGGCTTCTCGCGTGGAAAACGAATGGATAGTATCGTTGACGCATTGTTGAGAGAAACGAGTGGGCACGAAGACGACGACGACGACGACGAGAAGAATAAGAGAGAGGAGAGGGATGACGACGGCGGCGACGGTGGCACGACGACGACGTGGTGACGGCGAAGAGGGCGATTTCGTCACGGCAGTCACGATCGTCACGGTCGTCGCGCTGTGGCTGAACGAAGCGGGGTAAAGAGGGACGGACTAACAGAATTATACTCGCAGGCCATGGAAGGTTTTTAACGGTCGATTTACCGCGTAGCTCTCTCGTGTGCATGGGTCGCCACGCCATGCCATGCCGTATCCTCTTGAACTCTTCAGCGGCAGCTAAGAGCGACGGCGACAATGCTCACCCCACAGCCAGTTAGTGCCCTTAAACCGTCCCTACCCTATATGCCGTTCGGCGTTTCGTCACGCCAAACGGGGGGTCAAAACTGGCCGCAGATGTCGGCCATAAAGCTTGTACGGGCACGATCCAATCGTCCCCTCATACGTGTTCTTTCTCCTTCTCTCTCTCTCTCTCTCTCTCCCTCCCTGCATTTATGCCCAGCATCGTGTCGTTTCGCCATTGTATCTTCCGCCGAATACACGCCCTTAAATAAATCCATCCACGGACTCCTCCCTGGTCACGTTGCCGTGACCACCAACCACCTACCCTTGCCTCCGTTGCCCTTTGTTGAATCCCGTGCTGTTGTTACCGAGATTAGGTTCACGTTCCACGCACGTTGCCCTGTCTTCCGACCTGTCTTCCGACCCTCGACTCAACATCCTCGAGTTGCTTTTTTATTGGCCGACGGTGGCTCGATTTCGAGAAATCTCGTCCTCCCCCCCCCCCTAATCTCACACGATATAACATTGTCATATTTGCATCGAATCGACGTATCGCGTTCCGGCACATTCACCGCGTAATACGTACACGTTTACGAGCGTGTTAATCCTGACGGCGCGATGCGGACGCTGCCTTTGCTGAATCGACGAACACCTATCGGACGCGATGGCGCGAGCAACCGTGACACGCTTCGAGAGATTCCAGCGCGATCTTTAATGACGAGGCGCGGCGGATCGTTAACGATCGCTCGTCGACGTTTAATTAGCTGAGGCTTGCGATTACGAGCCGCGTTCGCTCGCTCGCCTCGCATCTTGCAACCAACAACCAGAGTCCCGCTGTGTAATCGCAATCGCGTCTGTAACGACCCGTGCCGGAGGGGAACCGTAAAAGGCCGGCGAGTCAATGACGAGATTCGCTTCTTCTTCTTCTTCTTCTTCCTCCTCTTCCTCCTCCTCCTCCTCCTCCTCCTCCCAATTCTGCCGTTTGTTCCTTCGCTCGCTCGTCTTTCTTTCTGTACTTCCATTCTTCTTTCATCCATCTGCTCTTGCACTAACCGTGGCACTTTCGTGCAATGCGAAACGTCGCACGCACGCACGCACGCACGCACGCACGAAGCGAATCGGCGAATTACGACGATTGAAATTCAATTCCGCGCGCGGCCGAGCGGCTAATTAGACGCAATTGCGGCGGCGACTAGGCAACTAGACGATTCGTCGTCGGTATATGTCGAGAGAGACCTCGAGTCTGTACCCTGGAGACTCGCTCGTTGTGTATATTGCAGCTTGTGATTATGAGCGAGGGAGACCTAGTGATGCCAAAAACGCCGGAAGTTATCTCTTCAAGCGAGATATACGTGAATATAATCGACGTAGCTTAGCCTCGAGACAGTTGAGAGCATGAATTATGTGTAGCCTGGGAGAGTACGTAATCCGCTTTTGCGATTCCAACTCGAGAGACATACTTCTCCGGCCTGTATATACGAGGTCGTAAGCTGGTCAAAAGCCGTAAGGCGCGGGACGATTAACGTGGTCGGGCATGCGTGACGAATAATTATCCGTTCGAAAGCTACGTCGGCAGTCTGTCGGCGTTAACCGGCCTCGTACCCGCAATGTTACGACACTGAAGTCGCAAACGATGTCGATGATCGTTTATCGATGACTATTCCCGTTAAACGTTTATACCCGCTGACATTACAATGCATTGTATGGCGTGCGTTATCGTAAATGCGCGCACGTATAATTAAAAATTCGTGTAGCGCTCAATGTCGTTTACGTGTTAAAGTGCCGAATAGCCATAAAATATCGCGAGCCATAAGTATATACTTCACGTAAGTGAGTTTTGTTCATCAATCTGGAGCCAAAAGCGATGAAGAATTTCTCGCGGAATTTCTTACGGTAATCTTATCTTTTTGACGACGTTAAATTTCGACGATATATATATTTTTTTAATTTATATAAAGAATCGATTTTTCTTAAGAATATTTTAGTTATGCAACACCAGCTAAAAGTATCAGTTAAAAAATCCCAATTAAAAGTGCCAATATCAACGAATAGAAAAAAATTGTTATCATAAATAACCATATTTTGCTGCAGTTTTACTTTTAAACAAGTAAATAGATCGAGTGAACTTTAGCATGAATATTTATTAGTACATATAAGAATTTTGATTTAATTCGTAACGCTCGACCTGGAATTTATAAATAAGTAGGGCACAATTTAAATAAGAGAACTGTATTCAACTTGCGCAAATATAACAAACTCCGACATAACAAAGGAAGAATTTACAAAATTTTTATATGTTTGGTAATGCATAAAGACGTGACACGTAATAGCCTTAATAAAAATTATTACGAAAAACCGCCGCAAAGTGTAAAAGAATTCTTTTCTTTTACGAGACACAGGAAGAATACCATTACGTAAAGTTTAGTAACCGGTGCTGACAATTAGCACTTGTAAAATCGCAAACGGACGTCGATGTACGCGACAGACGGTGGACCCTCTTCGATCGGACTCGTGTTTACGGAGTAAACAAATCGCCCCGATTGAGGGGACCGTGACTGCCGCGTCATCGAGCATCGGTCTCCCTGCCTCATCCTCTCGAGCCATCGACTTCACTTCACGGTTCGACGTTAGCAACACGATTCCGGCTCGTGCCCCCCTCTTCTAGCGCACGCTCTTACTCTTTTTCCCCCAACGGCTTCCACCCCCTCTTTTTTCCCCAGTTAACCATCGTACGGTCTATTGCGCTATTATTATCCCGATTCAAGTCGCGGCGTCATTATTATCCACGAGCGCGGGAGGTCGTCTGTAACCATCGCATCGCGACGGGCGGTGACTTAATAACAGCCTGCTAGGTAAGTGTAATGGACGCTGCCGAGTAACGTAAGCCTGCTAATTTACCGCTTTTTTCCACAAGTCCTCTCCCTCTTTCTTTCTTTTTCCCATTCTCCCACTCTCATCTTTTTCCTCATTTTTTTCCGTATACAATCTGTTTTCACTGACAGATTGTTCACCTTTTTTCGCAATACGTTTCACTTCTTTTGTTACGACGTATTCCGTCAAAGTTTCGGTCGACAGGCATTTACCAAGTTCGAACAAGAGTCGCATCACACGGTTGAGATAACGCGTCACTCGTTAAATTGAAATAACAATTATTTTGCAATTGGGATTTTTTGTCTCTTTTCCTCGAGCAAATAGTTTCCCAGCGCGAATGTCCATCAACGTGCATGGATATATACCGTAAACGGTAATCGTGACAGGCAAAAAGAATTATTTGCGATTATTGATTCGTTAAGGAATGTGCCTTGAACTGACGAACATCTGTATTCTCGTGGGATGACAGGGACCGTTTAACGCGCTACTGACTTTCTACGGAACAACGACCGCCTGTCTGTCGGTGGCACTTTCGCTCCGCGCGCGCGCGCGCGCGCGCGATAACGATCGGAAAACGTCCGCTCTCGTCGCGACAATGGCTTGTCACTTGGAATAATAATACGGAGCTAGCGTAGGCACCAACAGGCGGACTTACGCTCCACCAGCAAGTTCCTTGGGGCGAGCATAATGGCCTATCCGGTGCACACTCGCGCACTTTGCCTATCTGCATACGGGGTGTGCCCGTAAGAACGATCGTCGTTACCTACAAGCGGCCAGCGATCCTCCCGGATGAAGTACTAAGACAATGCGCCGTTTATCTCCGATCAAGCGAGAGGAGGAAAGGGTCGCTTCGCTGATGCGTAACGCCTCTCGATGTAGAAGTCGATAAATCGCACCGTTAAGACGCACCGGTGGAATTTCAGACCGGTACTATAATCTGATCTTTCGAAGAAAGTTGTTAACTGGAAAATTTTCATAATTGTTCGTAAAATGTGCAATTTAAAATTGTAATTCCTTGTTGTTTGTAAAAAAATCGAGGGTAAGACTGAAACTCGCGCTGGCTCCTAAATCTTGCTACTTTATCTACACTTGCTACTTTATTTCAATTATTACATTATACTTGCGTTATTTGAGAACTGCAAC
>NW_017305071.1:3745335-3749907 GCF_001594115.1 Trachymyrmex septentrionalis
ACTGGCTCCTAAATCTTGCTACTTTATCTACACTTGCTACTTGCTTTATTTCAATTATTACATTATACTTGCGTTATTTGAGAACTGCAACATGATACTGCAACGTGCTGCTGCGTTACACTTGTAACATGACAATATTGTTATTTGCGTAAATAAAAAACTCGTAATAGCGTCGTTATTTTTCAATGTATTTCATAGCAGAATTGCACAAAATGTAAATTAAACTAATGTTTTGATAACTAGTCGTGATTAGAATATCATTAGAATTAGATTAATAGGATTAAAGTGTTTATGTTTTTTTTTGTAAAATAAATAAATAAAGTTTTATAAAATACTCTAGTTTCCTAAATCGCACTTGCATAACATTCTTACATTTCTTATACATTTTTTATTCCATTTATTATTATGTAAAAATATATATTGTAAATCTGCAAAGTGTTTATTTTGTTTCATATAGAAAATCCTGAAATTGTTTATTAAAATTAACGTGTGTTTCAAACATTATCAAGAATATTCTTAATTTTTTAACAACATTTTAAAATACAATCTGTTCCTTTTTTCATTCCATTAAAAATTTTTTTGCATTATTATAATGTTTTAAATGAAGAATTTCATTAAATATGCAAATGATTTTGATGGAAGTGCGATTTTAGATTTTATAAATCGTTCATTAATTTGCAAGCTCTTGTTAAAAATCCTAATTTAAAACGTAATAATGCAGAAAAATTATAAAAAAGTTACATAAGCAAGAGAAATTGTAGTTTATTATGCTGCAAAAAGATTTAAAATATTCTTCACAATTTTTGAATTATGAGCCTTTATGTGAAAAAGTATTGTGATTCGACACCCTATATATCTTTCATCAAATCATCATTACTCGTCACGTTTGAAAGAAGTATATAGGCTGCTTTTTACAAATTTTCTCCTTCATAGTAACTCTATGGAAAACGTCTCATTAAGTTAAAAGATAATTTGACATCTGTAGAAAAGAGGAAACAGCTCTTTCCATTGAGTCTCTTTCAAGAGCCATCTTCCTTCCTCGGTTTCTCGGTAGGTATCCGTTGTCCGGTCGATTCTGCACGTGTACCAAGGACAGAGGCAGAGACAGGGAGAGAGAGAGAGAGAGAGAGAGAGGAGGGGGAGAGAGAAAGGAAGAAGTAGCCGGACCGGATGACAGTAAATAACGAGAGATTCTCGAGAAACTCTAGCCGCCAAGTTGGGGATGTCGGGGAGTGTACAGGCAATCGAGCATTGGAATCGAAATTCGATACCGACGCGTACACACGCCCTCGCGTTTAAGGCGGTTTTCAGGACGGCGGCGAGAGGTGCGAGGTTCGGGTTAACCGCAAGCGAAGGATGCTCGCGCAAGAGATGCAAGAGGAGAGAGAGAGAGAGAGAGAGAGAGGGTGATAGAAAGAGAGAAGGTAAGCCTCCTCCGCGTAATAACTATTATCTTAACTGAAGGTACTCTTCCTTTAATTCGCGCGCTTTCCGAGACACATCTCGCATCTCGGGTATCGAGTTTACGCGATGAAATCACGAACGCGCGGCACGACGCGAACACGTGTGCCTATACCGGAGCTAATAATAACATGCACGAGCGCTCGACGAGAGAGAGAATCACCTCCTAATTATAACTCGGCTACTAATGATCCGTGAAATTTAGTAAGTACAGCGCCGTAGCTCGTAACCTGGAAATTAAACGGTCCGCCGGTCCGTTCGGCCCCGCCGGCGGCGATCCGACGAAGCAATCGCTTTACACGACGCGACTCGATATAGCCCCCCCCCTCTCCCCCCCACCTGCGTCCCTTCTTGCTCGCGGAGTTATTAGAGAAACGTCAAAGATACATATACACGGGTGCGCTCGCTCGCTCGATCGCGCGCGCATGTATACATTAGTATACACGTATGTGCCGGTATCGATACCCTCTCACCGAGTAGACGGGCGCGCGCGGTTATGTATTACATCCATTAAAGCCATATGCACGCGCGAAGGTACGCGCGCGCGGTGGCGAGGGCAAGTTTGTAGGTACCTGACGTTAATACGTTCCGCCTGGAATCTGCATCTGCATAAGACAGCACCGTGCGAGCATGCAACTCGGAGCGGACGATCAGACGGGGGGTTCAGACCGGTACTAATTATTTCGCCTCTCTGACACACGATTGTTAGTCGTCTCCGCGAGATTCCCTCTTCCTCTTTCCTTCTCTTTCCCCCCCCCCCCCCCCCTCCCGCTGTTTTTTTTCTCACTACGATTTATTCGATACAAATTTATTTAATACAGTACCCCGCTCTTTATTACATTACGCTTATCTCCGTTATTTTTCACCCGAACCTATCTTCTTATACCTTATTTTTCTCGCGCTAAATGAAGCGGGAAAATTTATGTATCTAGGTTTCCACTTTCTTTACAACGGTTAGTAAAATTTCTTACACTTTTTATCCTTATATATATATAAAATATACCTCCTCTAG
This sequence comes from Trachymyrmex septentrionalis, assembly GCF_001594115.1. NCBI lineage: Eukaryota > Metazoa > Arthropoda > Insecta > Hymenoptera > Formicidae > Trachymyrmex > Trachymyrmex septentrionalis. The sequence continues at coordinate 3,747,809 of NW_017305071.1, forward strand.
TCCACTTTAATTTATTCTTTATTTATATATGTGTTGTTTTTCCTCGACATTGCGTGTCACAACGACAGAAAGAATGATTATTAACGAGATTATTTCGTGATAAGCGGGCGCGATTCGACTAAAGTAACCACGCCACACGTCCGCATTTAAATGCGGATCTTTCTCTGTGTATGCGGTATGTCCGCGTGTTAAACTTTCCTGCGTGCAAAAGTCGACATGAATCGACCTCCATGCGCGCCGCATATCGCGCGGCCGCGTTATATTAATGCTCGCGTATGCGACGCCCGCTGCAATACGCTCGTTATCTGGCGCATAACGCCATCCGTCGCATGCAAATCGCGACGTGTGCGTGCATGGCGAAAGAGCGGCGCAGTAGTACACACTGCACACCCGGCGGTGGTCGCGCCGAGGAAAATATAGCGATCCGGGTAGCCGATAAAATCGCGAGGCACGAAGCAATTGCCTCCGCGCGTGGGAAATAATTAGTATCAACTCTCTTACGTAAAGCAGTCCGCGAGAAAGGTGGAACTGTATACTCGGTCTTCATTCGCTGAATGTCTAAATTTCGAATGACTCCGCGCGGACACTTGAGAAATGTCTCTCTTTTGGGGAGGGGGGGAGAGGGGGGGGAGAGGACATATTTCCAGCGAGGCGAGAACGTGTGCCATTATCGGTAGACGAGAGCGAAGAATTCGTTCGCGTGGAATTTGAGCTTATGCGAATTACACGAATCGAACGGCTTCCAGATGATCGTGCTCTCTGCAACTCTGCCCGTAATGAATTCCACGACGGTGACAGGCGGAACATTAAGAAGTGGCTGGAAAAACGATGGAAGAAGCGAGAGAAAGAGAAAAGGGCGGGAGAGCTGGCATATCTCGTGTCATCGTCTCAGTGGAAATGAATTTTTCATTTCGCGCTAAAGTCGCGAAACGGTTCGTGACTTAAAGGCGAAGATTAAAGGGCACGGCGCCGAGCTTTCCTTCCTATCTCTGTCCCTCCCGCTCTTTTGCAGTTTTTTTCCCCCCACTTCCACCCCCCTCCCCCTCCCCCCCTCCCCACCTCCCTCGTCGGGGTGTAAGAGGAAAACGACGAGGGCGGTGCCCCGCTATTATTTTTCATTGCTTGCGCGCACCACGATCCTTTTCCATTTCCTCCTTACTCCCTCTCTCCTTTCTTTTCTCTTCCTTCTTCCTGTTTCTTACCTTCGCTTCCTTTCTTCTTCACTGAAAACGACGGGATGCCGTTGCTGTTCCCTTAAATTTGTATTACCAGCTGCAGCGAGAGTTACGATGGGAGCGAAGCTGCCGTGGAAGAGAAAGATGCGATTCTCATGGATTATTTCAATTGGACCGCACAATTTGTATCACCTCATCTTAATAGCCCAATGTGATCAGAGCCGAGGATTATTAGCCAAGTTTTTATAAAAAACGCCAACAGGTTAAAATATAATAAACATCCTTCATTGACTGCAATATTCAAAAAATTTGTCTTACGCGAGAATCATGGCGATAGGGGAGATTGAGATTTCATAGACCTATATTTCTCACATATATATAGAGTCCAGAAAATTCATTATTTTTCCTCGGCTAACGAGTAACGTGGAAAGGAATATCCTGGTAGAATGGAAATAAAAGCGGGATAAATACTCGGACGGAACAAAGGGATACGGCACTAATTGAAAAAGTCCGGGCCCCCGCAATCCTATCGAATTAAGGTCGTCGGGTTCGGATATCGGACCGATATCCATAACTACTAAATTACGGCGTTGTATTTCCTCCCTGAGAGACCCCTCGTCGTTGCACACGTCCTTTCGCCAGATGCCGTCCTTCCGATACCATCTCTCTCTCTCTTTCTCTTTCTCTTTCTTTCTCTCTCCGCTTTCTCAGCGAGGTTATTACTTATATACCACAGGCTATCGGCGCCGGTTTATTTTGTCGACGGCGTAAGGAGACGACGAAAACGACGACGACGACGGAAAACCTGAAGGAGAAGAGGAAAGAACGCGAGGGGAGAAACCTTCGAAACGAAAGACGGGCAAGAAGGGCGAGGGTGAGGAGGTCTCTCTTTCTCGACGGATTAGAGCGCGAATCAATATTGGG
>NW_017305071.1:3750007-3756572 GCF_001594115.1 Trachymyrmex septentrionalis
AAGAAGGGCAAGAAGGGCGAGGGAGAGGAGGTCTCTCTTTCTCGACGGATTAGAGCGCGAATCAATATTGGGCAGAGAGGCGAAGTTTTTGTCGGTGCTGAAAGAAATCCCCTACTTCTTCCTACTTTGAGTGGGCACCACCATCACCACTACCTACTCTCTCAAAGTCGTGAGAAAGAGAGAAAAAGAGAGAGAGAGAGAGAGGGGGGAGGGGGGGGAGAAGAGAGAGATAGAGTGTACGGCGGGGGTAGAATCATCCTCGCGAAGGATGAAGAGGTGAAGAGGGTCGGTCGCGAAATGCGGCGGAAGAACGGAAGGATGCGCCGCCACACAGCGGGACACGAAGACGAAGATCGAGGTGCGCGCCGCGAAGGAAGGAAGTAAAGCAGTGGTGAGTAAGAGAGGAGGTGGAGAGAAGAGAATGAGGATTCGAGCAACTTACCGTACTTGTACATTCTCTCTCTCTCTCTCTCTCTCTCTCTCCACGCTGGAGGATTTACAGATTACGCGCCGGTAGACCGAGCCCGCTCGAGCGCTCGTCTACGAGCGGCGGAGACGAGAGCGAAAGCGACGCCTGAGCGCTACGAGAGAGTCGTGAGAGAGCGACGAGGACGAACGGAGAGGTAGGGGTCAAGTCCGCGCGGACTCGAATGGAATCGTCGCCTCCGCCAATCGGACGGCGCCGTTGGCGCGCGTAGACCAATCCGCTGGCGGCGCGGGTATTACGCGTTTATTATCAGGCGGCAAAAAGAAATGACTGTTTATAAATAATTAGAGAGGTTTTAATTAACCCTCGGGAAGAGCTCTCGGACCTCCGCTATCCACCGGCGAGGCGAGACGAGGCGAAACGAAACGAGACGCGGCGCGGCGCGGCTCGCCGTAGCGGCGTTTTAATCGCTCGGCCGGTTTCGCTCTGACCGGATTGGCCGACGTCGTTGCCGCTACCGACGAGACGAGGACCATGTTGTTCGTGCCATTCGCTTCATTCGTCGCAACCTCCTTTCTCCGTCTCTCTTTTTCGCGTTGCAATCCATGTTATATTTGTAAAACTAAACCGACGCCGGTCGGTATCGATTGTTGAGGACAGTTATCGTTCGAACGACACGACGGCTCGATTCTTCTCCCGCTTTTCTGTATGTACGTCGCATACGTATAATGCACGTAAGTATGATACTTGAAGTAACGATGCAGATCAGACGTTGCACTGTAATCTTTTTCCGCTAACCAATTTCCAAAGGCATATAACGGCACGCCAGTCCCTGCGCCAAATTTCTTTATTAAATATTCAGGCGTGCGTATAAGACCTAACTGTAACCGCTTCAAACGCTTTGGAAAATCTGCCGCGTGATTCTACGAAAGGGGGAAATCAAAGCGGCGACGAGGAGTTTTTACAATCGAATGCACCACTTTTCTTGCTCGTCGCCTCTCACCGATTTCGGCATTCGCCTTGGTTCGCCTTCCCCGTCGCGAACCCTTCGCCGACAAAAAGGTGCTCTCGCACTTCTTTCAGTCCTCGCGCGTACACAAAGACCATAAACCTATACCCTCTCTCTCTCTCTCTCTCTATATATATATATGGTTCGGAATTTATTATTGGGAGACTGGGAGGTTTATGCAGCGAACCAGCAGATGACTATCGAATGGTTACAACGGCGAACAGCTAGATATATGTGTGTTTGCAAATATTGCATTCTATCTGATCCATGGATTTCAAAATTTTTCTATCGAGTCTGTGACTCATTGGTAGATTCGAAAATTCGTCGAAGGGGAAGCCATTGGCGCACGTCACAAGTGAAATTTCTTAAGGTCAAATATGAAAAGATAGAATATTAAATTAATATTGAAATTATTGCATTGAAAGAGTATTATTTTAAATTTAAGAAACGTACAATTTATGAAACGTTTTAAGGTTGTATTAACGCAAAAAAAGATAATGTAATAAAATCTATGCTTTTTATATATAAAAGTTTCTTAAATTAAAAAATATTTTTGGAATATCGACATTGTGATTAAGCGGTTTAAAACAATTACAAATATATATAACGTTTTGCTATAAATATTTTAAAAACGGAGACTCCACGAGAGGGGCTGTTGGTCCCAATAGCAGAACAATAAAGATTCAAATTGCAAACAGAGGATTAAATCATTAAATTAATTATAATTTCTTTCTTGTACGCAATTCTCTCTAAATAGACGTTCTTCATGTAACTGTCATAAGTATCCTTTTTAGATATCTATCTTTTTACGGTAAAGTAATCTCATAATATAGCGCATTTGGCAAGTTAATAAAGATTAAAACATTTTTTTATCCAGCAACTTTCGACCATGAGGCGACAGGCAATCGACTTAAAAAGTTCTCGCATTTGTCATGCGACGTGTGTTACGTCAGACGAGATACTCGACGAATAAAGAGGCAGGAGTAAACCGCGCTTTCCTCGGCGATCTTTGGCGGGTAGCCAAGAAATTTGTTTCGCGGTCGTTCCACGCCGAATCGAGGAGGGAAAAATTATTTCTCGCTCGGTAGGAACATCAAATATATCGCCGCAGGCGGCTCAACGTCGTCGTCGTCGACGTCGTCGTCATCGACAACGACGAGCGCGCGGAGCGTACGAAATCGGTTTCCGGTCGAACGGTTCCGCGAGATGATTTATCGTGCCGTGGAGCGTGGCGAAACGGCCAAAACGAGCGAAGCGTGACCCGTAGCGAGCAGTGTATTACGAACACCGGTTGGGTGAATCGTCGTCATCGACGTCGTCGTCATCGCCAAGACGAAGGAACGCACCCGTATATCTTCGAGGGCATACCGAAGTCTAGTAAGAAGTAAGAAAGAATAAGCGCTCGTTCGAGCGTGGAAAACGGGGTAATTACACGCGCGCGCGAGACGGCATCGTCGTACATACAGTCGCTAATCCCGCATGACCGGCACCGACGATACCGGATGCAAATCTGCCGTCTTCCACCATCCGCCAAACTCCTCGCGGTAAATGCTCGAGCTGAACGAGCGCTGCTGACCGTCGCATCGTGCCGATCGTGTTCAGCTCGAGGAGCTAAAGATCCACTTACGTGCCCGAGAGCGAATTAATGGGCGTGTCGAACGCGCGCCGATCGTCCGATCGACTCGCTTCGACGGTGAACGCAACCGGGATAATAATCAGGATGGTTTAATTATAATAACTGATTTCTCAGACGCCACTCCATCAACTTCGTCCCCAGCTGTACCCCGCCGTTCTTCGCCGTTACGTTTATTTATTCTTCCGAAGGAGGGACGCTTTCTTCTCTCCCTCAAGTTTTTCTAACGAGAGCGAGGAAATTTCTCTCCACCCGAGGAATTGAATCTGACCCGTCTCCCTTGTACTCCCTTTCTGCCAGTTTGTACGTATATACATAACGTACGCAGAAGGGCGAAAGAGACGATGGAAGTTTCTAGAGAGGGGGTCATCACATCAGAGGGAAGATCCCTTAACCTCGACTGCATCGCTGATTAAAGCATAAATGGTAGGATACATGGGGTGGTTACTGAGCGTGAAAGAGAGAGAGAGAGAGAGAGAGAGGAGAAATTTTTGATTGGAGAAAGAAGAGGAGCGAGAGTAAGAAGCAGAAAGACGAAGAGGAGAGACAGAAAGAGAGAAAGAGCAATGAAAGCAAATACAACGTGAAGGGATACCTAATTGTAAGTACATTATACCCTCGGCTCGAATGAGATTATACAGCTACTTCTTTATTGCTGACGGCGTCTTTTATCCGTAATCCTCCCCACCCTCTCGCGGATTGTCCTGATTGTAATCGAGGGAGAGGATACCTTCTGCGTTCCCGCGTTGGAAAAAAAAGCCACCCTCTTCCGTTACGCTCTCGCTCGTATCTCACTATTGTAAATCGCCGCTTCTGAATATGTTTGACCTGTGTTATATCGGCACACATCCGACATATATAAACGTAGCGACACGTTCGTTCTCGTATCTCGTTGAAAAAATATGATTGTTACATGTATCACTGCGCAATAGTTCCGCGAAATTGCGCAATTCGGTGTCCTTGCTTTTTTTCTCTCTGCTTCGAATCCCTCTCTCTCTCTCTCTCTCTCTCTCTCTCTCTCTCTCTATTTTAAACCAATAATGAAATTGTTATTGAATGTACATTACATCGGTTGTATCGTTAAAGGTTAATATGCACGCGCGAGACGATGTGTAAATTGTTCTGTCCTCTGGTAAACGCGCTGGGGCATCTATTATGAAACTATTTACGATTTCGAGATCGGAAACGAGAGTTTCCGACTAGGGAATTTCGAAATCGGCTTACCATCGCTATGCAACGTAACGAACAATGACGGTCTTTCTCTGATTCAGAAGAGGTTTCCAGCTGGATTGGCGCAGTTTTTCATCGGTTATTCCATTATGGACGTCTGGATGATGTTCGAAACGATCGAAAAGTTTCCGACTAGCTCGCGAGCAAGTGGAAAGTCGAGTCCAATCAGAAAACGGAGTTGCAAGGGTCCTTGTGCCATAATCGAAGAAGACAGTTATATCGTTTGCTTCATCCAGTGCTCTAGTAGAGCTCTATGATATACTGGAGCAAGCCTTCCCTTCTATTAAACTATATAGAAAACTGCGATCCGAAAAAGGAAGGCAAATTTCCCTCTATAAATATTGGCCTTTCTTTTTTCTATTTATATGATATAGCGAACCAACATTAAGCAATCTGCGAATTCCACGACAAAGAAAACCATATCTTCGCATCAGAGAATCCTTGTTTAGGGATTGAGATACTTCCACTCCTCAATGGCTCCCTCTAAAGGGACCCTCAAGTAAGAAATTGGACACCTTACGTTTACTCCGTCATATTTTTCAGAACCTAAAGTGGAATGAGATACTCACGCGACATCTACGCATCTCATTCTATTTTATGTTGAAAAATATGGCGAACCAATCAGAAGTTGTCTAAACATCCAGTCTCTTACTTGAGAATCTCTAGCTCGCTCCAGTATATTATAGAGCTCATTAGCTTGAACGGTAGGCTACAGTTTGAAGACGGTATTAGTCGGAAACTCGCAAGTTTTCGATCGGGATCGTAAACAGTTTCGTAATAGTATACCCACGGATCACTCAGACACAATTGTCGGCGCCGTCGATTTGTTTTGCACAATCCTCACTTTATCACCGCGATATGTACATACGCGTCATATACACTCGAGATAGGGCAGAGGGCCGTTCCCGGGGCTCCGGCTGATTCCATCGCGTCGAAAAAGAATGCGCTTCGACCTTTCTTTCCCCGCCCCGCGTCTACGCGTCACTCGGTAAGCGTTTATCGGCCGCGCGAAGAGATATGGGACGTGTCGATCTGTTTATCGAATCGTCGTATTTGCGTCCGACTTAAGTCGTGGGACTCGCTCGCGTAGGAGATAAGCGACCGATATGGAAGCGCGGCGATAATGTAAAGCGCGATAAGAGCGGAATTTTTGCGGGCACGACTCGAGGACTTGTTTAACTCGGAATCGTTCTGTACATACCGCGCGTTTACGAATGAAGATATATACAACATATATTTTTTTTTCTTTTTCTTTTCGTCTTATCCCGCCCCTGTGAAATACGCGAGATGTACGATCGACACCGGGAGAGAGCAAGAAGTGAAGAAATTTTCCTCTAGGACGGATGTTTTTCTCTGTAAATTTGGACTTTAGCTTTAACCGAGAGAAAGAGGGGATCTGGGGATACGCGAGCGCGCGCGCGCGCGCATTCTTCTTTCCTCGCTTCTCGTCTCGTTCGTCCTCATTGTTGAAACTCCGGTCTCTAAAACCGATTTCTGCTTACCCCCGGCGGCCTCTCGAGTCCTCTTCTAACAAACAGGGTAACAAGATACAAGTACTCCGAATCCTTCCATTCCCAGCCTGTTCCCTCCGAGCATTCCCCTCTCCTCACCCGCCAGCTCGTGCGAGCTTTTTTCTTTTTCTTCTTCTTCTTTGTTCGCTTTCGTCCGCTTCCTTTCAAGCCGTGTTCTCTTTCCTCGTCGGGTCGGGATCGGCTTCCACCAGCTCGTCGAGCGATTTATTATCCGACCGCCCTACCACAAACATTCGACTGTTTAGCCTCGTTTTCTATCTCGTAAAGGATAGGACCGGGTAGGCAGGGGAACAAGGAGAAGAGACGGAAAAAGATAGAGGGGCGAAGAGGAGGGGGGGGAGGGAAGGCGCGAGAAAGGTGAAGCTACGTCTGGCGAGGAAAGTGAATCGTGGTCGTGTACATGTGGCCGCAAAAGTGCTGACGAGTCAGTTTTTATATATCGTTCAGGAGAAATATATATATATACTATATATATATATATATACACGAGAAACTCTCTTGAAAAATTTATACGCTCTTCAATTAATCGTTATTAGCGTTTCCACGCGCGAGCTCTTCTGGCTCTACATCTGGCGATATAAACGCGCGATCGCTGTATCGTAATTTTTTTTTTTAATTAGGCAGTGTACACGAGTATACCGATGATATCCATGAATTAAAATAATTTTATAATCGACGGCACCATTAGCGGTACACGCGGGGTTAACGACCCCTCCCCCCTCCCTCTCCCCCCC
>NW_017305071.1:3756672-3758894 GCF_001594115.1 Trachymyrmex septentrionalis
CGATAAAATTTTTAATAGCGATGTAATTGTACATGCGATCCTCCGATTGGAGTCGTCGTCGGTGGAAGAGAGACCGTCGAAGGGGAGGGGATTTTCGAGAAAGGAGTTATAGTTTAGCGCGATTTAATCGCGCCGCTATCTCGCGCGACGTCGCTCGCGATCGATAATCGCGGCTACGTCGATCGAAACCACGGCGAACGCAATCGTCGGCCGGGGCTTTCCGGACGGCCGATAAAAGTGCAATCCGGCAAGGCCGAGCTCTCGCAGCGGGGACACGCGGTGGATTAAAACGCGTTTGAATGGAGACGTTTTTCTATATAATGTAGGCAGGCAGGCAGGCAGGCGGGCAGGCGGGCAGGCAGGCTGTGGGCCCGTAAAGAGAGAATTCAAGCGCGGCCACCGACGATCGAGCACCTGCCTGCAGTGTAAGAGGAGGCCCACAAAGGCGAGACAAGCCTCTGCCTACCTGGAACTCGTGAAAATAATTCTTGCCTTTCAAGGCGTTGCAAGGCGTACGGGTTCCGTATACGAACCAAAGTGCGAGTGCGTGTCCCGCTGTTCTCGCCTTACGCGGTGCTTCTCCTTCTGTTGGCTTAAACGGGATCAAGCAGGTGTCTATTGTGAATGTATCCGCGGATTCTCGCCTCTCTCTAACGCACGATAATCTCTCTTCTCGGGTAATTTATTTAAACGAGGAACGACGTCTCCTCCTATGGCTTTACGGAGAATTTAAAGAAGCGTATGATTTATGTATTTATTAGTGGAGTTGCTACAAAACGCGCGCTTAACGACGCTGATTTTTCGAAGGCGCTCTGTACCCGATTTTTCAGCAGCGTATAAAGTGTTCCAGCTGAACGATAAAAGATGACGTTTCACCGTAACGAGCCGTTTGCGAATTATCATCCCCCGAGCCACCGAAACCGCTCTCGTAGACTTTCAACCTTAACGATGACTGGGCAATTGGCCCGTAATAGCGGGCCTTTATTAGACGTCGTTCAAGTCCACTATGCTCTCGAGTCCGCGTCATTAAAAATACATACGGCCGCCGGCTTTATCCGACTGGGTCGTTTACCGTTTTCGCCGTGCATGTATTATCGATCGTGCCGAATTAATATGTGATATCAGCGTATTAATTTCTAAAGCGTCAACCGGCGCGCGATAACGCACTGTGTCGAGTGTTTCCGTCGATGGTAAATAACCGTTACGTCAAACACGGCAAATCTTTATTGCATATATGTAATAAACAATCTAAACATCGTAAAACATGCATAACAGCTCGTACACGAGGTTGCCAATGTTCCCTAATACATTGACCGTGCAGTATATTCCGATATTTTGTTTCATCTCTCTCTCTCTCTCTCTCTCTCTCTCTCTCTCTCTCTCTCTCCCTCCCTCTCCCTCCCCCTCTCTCTTTCTCTTTTCCTCTTTTTCTCTTGCCGCGCAAATAAAAATGTTTGGTGCACCTTTTTTTTCATAGTACTCGCATTGGTGACGAGGCGATAAAGGTAAACAGTGCATCGTCGAACCTTCCATGTGTTCCGCGATGACTTTATACGCAACGACGACGGTATATCGACGCGCGAACGAAACGATTATTATCACCCGGTACCTAACGACACGTCGCGAAAATTTCGCGCGAGGCAAGCACGACGGCCTAATCTAGCAAGTAAATAGCGTCTCTTCCACCGGTGATGCAGCAGCGGTAAGAGGAGAAGAGGGACGTGATTCAAAGCCCGGCGTGACATAAATATTTGCCGACGATAATACTTCATTCCCGCCTCCGGTTACCGGAGGACCCCGCGCTTCGCCGTATACTCACACGCATGCGGGACACGTAGTAGTTATAAACATCGTCTACGCTTGCAGGTGACTGTAACAGCATGAGATAATCAATCCCCGAGTGCCGCCTGAACTCTAGTCTATTCTCCCGTTCTTCCTCTTCGCCGCAAGCTCGGGCGCGTAAATATCTCGCGTATTAATGAGTCATTATCGCTGTACCGTTATAGCGTTTGTACGTGCTTGCAGGCAATGCATTACGAGCTTGGCAAATCTTTTCATCGCGGCATGCCGTGGACTACGTACCGGCAGAGAGTTAATCAGGACGAAGGTCGATAAGACCTAGGAAGAAAGGTGAAGAAATATGAAACGAAGGGGGGCGGAAAAGGTAGCGGTTGAGCTCGGTTAGATAAAGTCAACACTTATGTACGAATTAAAACGTCAAA
>NW_017305071.1:3758994-3760294 GCF_001594115.1 Trachymyrmex septentrionalis
ACGGAAAAGGTAGCTCGGTTAGATAAAGTCAACACTTATGTACGAATTAAAACGTCAAAACCATTACTGTATTATTGTACAACGAGAGATGTGGAAATATTTTTACGTTATTCAGCTTATCTATGTGTACGCGTACAATGAGTCTATAGTATTTATACAGGAGAAATTTTTATTAAAAAAATCTTATTCGTAGATAACAAATATTAATTAGCAACTTTACACAATCGAGTATATAACGGTCCTGATATAATTCTGTATGTTACTGATACTAGATTTCAGTATATGAATTCTTTTTGTCTGTTCAAATAATACAATTTTTTATCGCGCTTATTTTAATAAAGCTTATTTTTATGTAAAATAATTTTGAGAGATGTACACAGTCTATTTTATTCTTGGTTAAAAAATTGTTAATTAATGTTTACTTTTGAAAGTAAGATTTTTAAAAAATATCTGCTCTGTATAAATACTTTTTGCACTCACTGTAGTGTGTATATTTATTATCTAATATATTACGCAAATATTACCATGTGCTTTCTTTGAAATTGTCGCGGACTTTACGATGTAACATTTATCTGTTTACTCAAATGGGATCGTGAAGAAATTTTTAAAGTTAATCAATGCGTCTTGATCTCTCGTCAAAAGTGTTTATTAAATGAAACTAGTAATGTTCCACGTAAAATGTTGAACATCTATTGAGAGAGAAAGAAAAAGAGAAAAAAAGAGAGACAGACAGAGAGAGAGAGAGAGAGAGGGGGAGGGGAGTCGTTTCCGCGTTCGGTATCGCGATACTCACCGCGAGGGGGATTGTTTGTTTTTAATTTGTTTCGCAAATACGTTTTGCGCGCGACAAAATTTAATGAATACTCCAAAGCGTTTGCCGCTTGCAATTTTGTGTCACATCGTATCGAGTCGCGCGCAATTTAATAACTTCCCGGACTAATTGCGTTGAACGCATGGAGAAGAGGGGGAGAGACACAGAGAGAGAGAGAAACGGGAAGAGAGGAGAGAAAAAGTGTGCGGGGGAAACGAATCGAATATATTTTGGTCTGTGAAAAAAAATTGAATTTTGTTCGCGTTTTATATGGGATATGTTTCAATAACAAATACAATCGACGTGGAGCATAACGTTGCGGCTATTGCGCAAAACGCGCAGCGAAAGATACGCATAACGGCGGAAAAGCAATTACCCGCAATCATTGGTTCTTTCCCTGTTGCTGCGTGGATTCCTGCGTGTAACACACGTAATAGAGAGAGAGAGAGAGAGAGAGAGAGAGAGAGAGAGAGAGAGAGAGAGAGAGAG
>NW_017305071.1:3760614-3767657 GCF_001594115.1 Trachymyrmex septentrionalis
GGCTATACCGAGGCCCTCTTTTTGAAACTCTACTTATCGTCGTAGCATTTGACGCATTGTCACTTTTGAGAGGCTCTTAACATCTTTTCGAGGACGAAAGGCCACTCTGCGCATTCTGCCGGTAGTAGATAGACTGCCAACTCGGCCAAGTCGAGAGCGCTCGTATGCTCGCCTGCTCAGGAAAAATTCATTTGCGGCTCTTTCTCTCCCTTTGCCTCCCTTTCTTCTCTCGTGCACACATCGAGGCCTCTCTCAACTTCTTGAAACTTGAATGCATCGATTTTGACAGGTCCGGGTCGAACAATGCACAGCGGTAGTTTCGCTTTCGAGAGTGATATATCTTTATTGTTTCAAGATATGTATCACTCGTTAGCTAATATTAAATAGCTATATGATGGATTAGGCGGGAAAATAATGCCGAATATGGCAATCAAATATTGGAGATATTTTATCTACCAAGTAATCGCCATTTATTTGATATACAGAGTGTATTAAACTATTGAATTCTCATTTCTCGTCCTTTTTTCCGAAAATAGACTGTGGTCGGAAGTTGGAGAAAAAATTTTTCATTAGCAAAGCCTATCTGAAATATTTCACACTATTTCGGTTTTTCGAAAATAGGGTAAACCTGGGTCAAGTAAACAAACTAAAGAAGTAAACAACGAAAAAATACTAGCATTTTAGGGTAAAAAACTCGGAAATTAATGGTTTTTTCTTTTTACTTTGACAGTTTTTTTACTTGGATTTTTTTTTAAGTCATTTAGATCTGTTCGCATTGCTTGAAAATCCTCAAAATATTTGCACTTAAAGTATTATTAGAAAAATAGATTCGGGCGTTGAAATTAGAGAAGGCACAGATACTGAATGCAAAGAGTGCAAGCAACGCAAACAGACCTATTAATCTATTATCATCTCGTCAAGAATTGTAACAGCCAATAATAATACATATTTCCGCTTCGATATAAAATTATAAGATAAAAGTATTAAAAAAAAAGTATCGAAATAACAAGAAAAATAAAATCTATTTCTTCTCCTACATATTTAACATGAATTCTAAGATTTTTCATGAACTTTATGTAATTTGGTCAAAAATACCATTTTTTTTTACACCTCTAGTCAAGTCTGAAATAGGAATATATCGAGTATAAAGCATTGCTGTAAGTCTTAAAGACGAATAACTTTTGCTTAAACTTATTTTTTATGTCACTTACAGTTTACGAGAAAAATAAGGTTTTATAAATTATGGGTGTTTAATTAATCACACACACACACACACACATACACACACATTAAAAATTAATTAAATTATAAATATCATCCGATTCATCTTATAGGATTTGGTCTTAAAAATTTTAATTTTAACTTTCGATAACTTTTAATGTTTGGATAAATAGATGACTCATAATCTGCAAAATTTCTTTATTTTTCCGTAATATTAAAGAAAAGCTTAAACTTTTAAAATTAAAAAGGTATATCCAATAATATTCAGCTCGTTCCTTATGTTCCTATTTAAAATTTTAGATTTAATTTAGATTTATCTTACTTCCAGAAAACTGAAATACCACTGTTTTATATATATATAAATATAAAATATATGGTACTGATAATCTGATACATCTTGTACATATATATATATATAATATGTATACTTGTTAGAAATATTATCAAACAAATAAACAAACTTGTATGTAGTTCAATTTATTTTAAAGTTTCAATTAAGATCATGATAACGCAGGAAACCGATCTGGCTCCTAATTTCTTAAATTAACGAGCGAACGTCGCGTCGTTGGGGAATATCTCTCTAACCGACCAAAACTTCTACACTCTCTCTCTCTCTCTTTTCCCTCTCCATTTACTTCGCTCTGCTCTCTTTGTTCCTCCAGGACTGAAATCAACTTCCGCGTCTCTTTTTCGCGCCTTTTCTATCTCTGTCGTACTATCGACATTTTCTTTCCGTTTCGCTTCTTCCGCTTTTATTCTCTACTTGCTTCCCCTACATCGTCGATCCGGTTTCTCGACACCTCATCCCTCCCTGCCGTCCGACGTGACTGGAGGTATCAATCTCACCCCCGTTCTCGACCCCTGGAAACGCCGTGTTGCCACTTCATTACCTCGTGCACTATAGTGTCGATGTACCGGTTTTCGGGGAAGGAACCGAGGGAGGCTGGTGTACAGTACGCGAGGAAAGTAAATCTCGTATCAAGAACTGTGAGAGGCGGAATCTGCCGCAAGAAAATAAAAAAAACTTTGAAAAGTAAGAAAAACAATCTTTTTCATTTTGCAAAAAATATATTTTTGACGCAAAGAATTTTTGCAAATTATTATTACATTCGCAATAATAATATTCGCGAATAAGACCCTCCGCAAGTACAGGACGCGTTTTGGAATTTGAACGAAATGCTATGTTACGTCGCGCGCGTGTACGCTGATATTTAAACGAGTATGATTTTAAATCGCTGCAATCAGTCAATACGCACGTGTATATACCGAGAATGACAAACACAATAATACCTACCGCCAGTACGAACGATAAAAGAGAAAAAATATCCTCGAACAATGCGGGCATGAAAGCACGCAGGCCAACATTTATGCATGCTATACACGCGCATACGCGTCGATTTCGTTAAACCGTACGAGGCGAAAAACGTTCCCAATATATACCGCTGCACTTACGCACCGCATCGCGGTGTAGTCGAGGATGAAAAGACAACGTCGCGAAGAATGTATCGTTTAACATCTCCACCGATTTCGTCGACGACGGCAATTATGGCGGAGAGAAATTAATTGAGACGATGAAGAAGATGCAATGGAGAAAGCAAAAACTCTTCTCTCTCGCCCTGTCGTGCCCGTTTCTCCCTTTTAGGTGCCAATCTCGCCGGTCAATTTGTCGCGTGGCAACCATTTCCGGTCTGCCGGACGGCCACCGAGCCTATATGAGCTTGTCCTCGATTGGTTGGATACATATCTGCGGTCGGGCAAAAGGACGATTGACGGGGTGATGGCGGCAGCAGTAGGGTAGGCGCAATAAAATTCACGATTGCAGAGGGTGCCGGTGTGCGTATCATACGTGATCGAACGCACCCACCCACGCACGCACGCACGCACGTTTTCGAGATATCGCTCGATGTTTATATTTGATATTAATCTCGTTGATGTTTGCGGACCACGTCTCGTTCGTTACATTATTTTAATTAATTATTTTAATGAATACAAACGTATTACGCGTGTACTTTCGAATGCGTTTTATTAATATTATGCGCAAATATTACGCACGAACAAATGCGTAAAACTCGAAAACCATCTACCTTCGTTATAGAGGGGCTGAAGCAATTTTTATAACGATATCAGCCCCCCCCCTCTCTCTCTCTCTCTCTCTCTCTCTCTCTCAATTATGATTGTGCACTTAGGTCGAAGTTATTTTGCTTGAAACTTCTCTCACGTGGAAATTCCGAGGGATACAGTGAATAATGCAACTCGGAATACTGTGTTGCGAGAGTGGCAAAGTATACAAAATAGAAAGTGAATCTTCTCACCCTTGCGCCCTTGATTCTCCGAGGGGATTCTCCCCTTCGAAAATTGAGCTCTACGAGTTCTCATATCCATTATCTTCATGGTACCCCATAGCTTGCGTCCGCAAGAGCATGCGGCCCCCTTTTCGTTATATGCACCCCTTGTGCTTTATTCGCCAGGGTACTTTCAGGCCTGGCAGTCGCGTTAAATCGCATATGCGGGTCGACCCGTGTTTTCTTAATTTTCCAATGACATCATCATGGGGGATTCACCTATCCCAAATCTATCCCTTATTCAGGATTGAATAATCTTTGTTGATAGGTATCTCTGCGAATTCATTCGTCGATTTGATCTTAACTATATGTGCGTGTGTGTGTGTGTGTGTGTGTGTGTGTGTGTGTGTGTGTGTGTGTGTGTGTGTGTGTGTGTGTGTCTGTGTGTATGCGTTAAATTCCAGGGTCGAGGACGATAGGTGGCAGTCGAGAGGTGCAACGGTCGCGCAGAGTAGGTTTAGGGGGATGAGCCTGATGAGGCTGTTGATACAATCACGAGGGTGCGGCGGTGTGGGGCTTTGGCAAGCGACGAGATCCAATGAGGACGAGGACGAGGATGAGGAAGAGTAAGCAGAGAGATAGAGAGAAGGAGAGGGGAGAGAAATAGGGAGAGGAGAGGGAGGCGGTCGGGCGGAACCAGGGACCGTGGTGGCCTATTAACAACCCTTGCCAACATCCGGCAAGCCGACATTACTCCCGACTAACCCCCTCGAGCGCGGTGCTAACTGTGTGTATGTTCAACACGCGATCCCCGTGTTAGCCCCCTACCACCCTATTATCCAGCGGGCCGGCGTCGACGTCGACGGTGTCGGCGTCGCGCTTCTCCGCGCACAGAATTTACCCTCTCTCCCTCCCTCTCTCTCTCTCTCTCTCTCTCTCTCTCTCTCTCTCTCTCTTTCCCTCTCATTTCCCCTGATTCTCTCTCCGCGTCCCATCGCGATCTCCGTTGGCCGCAGCGCACCCGATAGAACTCGAACATGCTGTCACAGAGGCGTTGAGCACCTGTTTCCTCGGAATTGACACGTTGCCATCCCTGGCGACACGCCCGCTATCGACCTCCATGTCAATCGACCGAATCTCACAATCCGTCTGCTTTCCCAAAGCTATCCACATCGGCTTAGGGTGCATGCTATGCGCGCGTAGCCCTTTTTTTTATTATATTTTATTTGAACCATGTTGAAAGAAGAACTGCACTAATTCCAAGCCATCCGCTAGCTAAGCTCACCCCGATTTGCTATGTAATTGTCTGCGATCGTAGGTCGCGTTATGTATATGTACTTGCTGGAGGGAAAGAGTGAAAGAGAAATAGAGTCCGGCAAGTTGGGAAAACATCCGCTGTGGTTTAACGATCGTGTTGAGGTCAGTCGATAAAAATAAAGTGAGTCGCTCGCTTCGCTCGCTCGCGCTAAAATTAACAACGTGTGGATGTGGAATATGGCTATGAAACTTTTACAGGGTTGTAAACCTGGATATCCGTGGTCGCTTGGCTCGTGTTTAAATGTACGGGAACGAAAGGGAGACAACATCGCGAAGTCGCAAATGCTGTTTGCTCGCAAAAATTTGTTGCGAGAAAGTTAGGAAAATTTCGTATTTAATTTTTAAATGCCTTTTTCAGTATAGATATATATATGTATATATATGTGTGTGTGTGTGTGTGTGTGTGTGTGGCATACTTGACTTTTTTTCTAAAAAAGTCTTTTTAAATATTTTTTTATCGCTAATTTTTTTGATTCGTAAAGATACATACATATGCTTGATATCGTTACGTTTCTTAATATCTGGTATTTCCATTGAAAATAAATTTTTTACAATGTTCATTTTAAATAAAATTATGAGCAATCAAATTGGGTTATATACATACCTAGCGACTTTATAAAGTTGTCATCACATTAAAGATTTCCGATTACCGGTTGTCGGTTCTGTTTTAACCAATCGCAACGCAGCGAGTACGGACTAGCTGTAACGTGATTGGCTAAAATAGAACCGTTATCTAACAACCGTAATCAGCAACCCGTAGCGTGATCGCAGTTTAACAGAGTCTGGCCACGACATGACAAACTTTTGATTAGATCGTTCTTCTTGCCAACTTTAGTAAGTTAAAATGAGTATAAGATAGTATAAGTTAAAAATAACATATATATATATATATATATATATATATATATATATATATATATATAAAAACAGCGTATATATCCTTTTTCTCGCTCTTGTTTTGAAAGAATTGTTCGCAAAACTGCTCGTGACTAGACTCTATCATACATCTTCATAAATGTATTGTTTCAGCAATATACGGTGTTTAAGAGTTAAAATATCATAGATTCGTTCCCAGAGGGGAACGTTGTGCAAGACGGTCAATCGGCAAAATTTATTTCAGGATTAACGATTGAAAAAGATTTCGAAAAAAATTCATCCTTCCGGGACGAACTGTGTTTACTTATCCCTACGTGCGCGCGTCGAGCACGCTAGCCGAGCGGAACGAATCTCGACGAGCCCAATCTCGTCGTCGCCGGTGCACTTCCGTCTCTTCGTCGCCCACGCGCGACGCCGCGCTCGCTGTCACGCTTTGCCAATTCGCACGCTCATATTCAGCCACTGTATCCGCGTCTCTCTTCATCGCGGCTTCCGTTGGCCCGCAGCGCATTTTGCGCGTATACACCGGGGTGAAATTTGCATGTCACGCACGCGGGTACGAAGTGAGGCGAACGGCGTCGCTGATTGAGAATTAACATAACAGCAACAATTATTGGGCAAATTGGTATAAATCGTTTGCGTCCGCGCGTATATGCGCGTACGTGCGCGCGACATATGCAATCGATGATACGCGCGCGTATATTAGAGGGATCTCGAAAACGGTACATGAAATTTTCTTGCGATTCTAAACGCAATCTGAAATTAAGAGTCCCTCCGTTCTTCTCAATTTCAACTTACGCTGGCTGTAAACATGGCGTCGAACACATCGGGCATATGTAATGTGTATTTAATTACAGATTATTGTAATTTTATTCGTAATTTTCACGTTTTATAATTTTTTAAATTTGACTCTTATACGCCCTGTACATTCTTTATATTGTTTTCGAAATCAGGAGTCTTCGTTCTTCTCAATTTCAAATGCAATCTATAATTTAAGGCCGGCATTCGTTATATTTTTAGTCGATTCTCTTTTATTTCAGATCGTCATAAGCCAATAAAAGAGGGCTGCGTTAACATCCTAAGACAATTAAGACGATTTCAAAACGAGAACAGAGACTGCACAAATATCGTCCTGACTTGCTAAAAACGATTTGCTTGATTACAGACTTTTACTCGTAGAAAGAAGACTAACGTAATTTAATCCGTTCGTAATTGAAGGAGTTGAAAGATCACCGTCGTTAGCGTCACCGTAGGTGACTTTTGACATGCGAGCTCACGGCGTCACGCAACACGGAAATGGAACATCATTGACGCGCGGTTTGCGCGGGGGGGGGGGGGGGGAGCGCT
>NW_017305071.1:3767757-3780950 GCF_001594115.1 Trachymyrmex septentrionalis
CGTCGCGATACGCGCCCACCGCGTCGATCCTCTCGTCGTCGCAAGCCTCGCCTATAAAGGTGAGATAAGTTATCCATTCGCGCGCAACCCTCGCAATGCAGACGGCAACACCGTCGGATTATTTCCCCGGATTATCATCGCAAAGAATTCTCGCGTGGGTGGCAGATATAACAGATTTTTACGCCCCTACCCGCCGTGTACGAGCTGTGCTTCTCGCACACAAACGTATCCAGCCGTGCGCGACCGTGCTCGAAGGCAGCGGGCGGACACACAACTCTTGATACGACGTAACGAACGTAAAATAAATCGTGGCTCGACGGCAATAAAAATCAACGAGTTCCGCGATCCAAGCGGAATCCCTTCGATCCAAACGGAACGTGATTTACCGCAGCGGAAGGAAGGAAAGGGGGAGGGGGGGGGCGTAGTCTTTCCCCCATTGTCGTCGCGAACAGCCGGCGACGGAACGAACGTCTGAATTTCAGGAAGAAAAAGAGGCGAGAATGATTCCCTCCGGCTGCGAGAAGGAAGACGCGGGATTCTCGACTTTAACGGAGGGGCTCGAGTTAGCCAAGGCCTTCCGAAAACTTAATTACCTGTGTAGACCCTATAAATTAATTTCTCCCCGATTTTCTTGCCCGACCCTTTTCTCTGGAATCCCTACGACCCCGACCACCATTTCGATCTATCGCGTGGCCTTCTTTCCCTTCTCGAGCCGTTACCAAGCGCGTAATTCCGCTACCATTATTCCCAGCACGTCTCCAATCGCCCCATCGTTTCTCCCGCGGCTGTATTTTCCGCTTCCGATCGCTAAAGGCGCGGGCTTTGTTCCTCATTTAGTTTTTATTACCTCGGTGAGATTCGAACAGCGGCTCTTCGGAATCCGACAACACACTTCACCCATGATCCGTCTCCTTCTTTTTCTTCTCTTCTCTTTCTTTTTTTTTTTCTTTTTTTAGTAACACTCTTGTTCCCTCGTCTGCGGCAAGACACTCGCTCTCGTTTACACGATTTCTTTCGCGGATATAACTTTTTTCATCCTCTAACATATTTTTACGATCGCCTCCATCGACGAATGAGAACACTCGACAAAACTTCAAATTCTCTCATTCGAGAAGCCCTACTCAAAACGCTGAATGATAATCGCTAATTCGATCAGAGCCACTTTCGCGTACGGCTACTTCTAATGGAGGTTGATAACGTAGATGGGGAACGAGGCGGGGAGAAATGAGAGGGTCAAAGTGTGCGCGGGGGACACCGAGGGGTTAAATACGAAAACAAGCGTATCCAGCCGCAAGTACCCTCGAGTACGCGTCATCGCTAATACCCGGCTCTGTGTCATGTCGCGGGCGGTGGGCGTCGAGTGTGTGTTGGTGTGCGATGTCGGTGTGACGCGGCGTTAACGGAGGGAAGTGAGAGAACGCGAGAGAGCGTCGGCGTTGGCGTCGACGATGACGATGGCGACGGCGACGGCGGTGGCGGCGGTCGCAAGCGTGTGTTCGTCGTGGTACCGTATTACGGCCCTATCTCCCTGTCTCGCTCCCTCGTAGCCCGCACCGAAACTTTCAGTAATTACTGTAATTGGTCCAATTAACAGACTCGCTCGAGCGGCCCCTCTGGCTACGAACCCTCTTCCCCTTTCGTCCCTTTCGAAACTCTACCGCTCTGCCTACCATCGCTCTTTTCGCCCGTTCTCTCTCTCTCTCTCACGCGCGCGCGCGCACACACACACACACACACACACACAGTTTCTATCTTTCTCTTTCATTCGTTGTAACATCCACGTCAACGTGCCCCAACACCAACGAAATCAACTCGCTGGCCAAACTCTTGCTAGCGATATGGCTGAAGGCAACCGACCTACGTTACTATGATATATCCATGTATATGTGTGGTTATGTAAGTGTATATACCCTATCCACGGCGGGTCCTGATCCACTTCATTCCGCACTTCCTCCTTTGCCTTCTCCTCCTCCTCCTCCTCCTCCTCCTTTGACTCCTCTAACTCTCAGCGCGCTCCGCGCGTGAGTACTACACTCCTAGTGCACGTAATCCAAAAGCAATGTTGCGCGCATCCGAGATACGCGAGGCACGATGTATCAGAGTTTCCGCGGCGGAAGTAACGACCAAGTTCCAAGCGCGGAGACCGAAGGTGGAGATTATTCGGATGTTCTACGGCGGCGCGTAACGGGGAACGAATGTGATTAACTAATTATTTGTGAATACGTAGCGCGACATGAGTTTATCCACGTGCCGTTCCAATTATCTTTTTTCACGGTATATACGTGGCGTTGCACCGAGAGATTGGCACGTAGCGCAAATTCACGACAATTTGGAATTAACGGGCAAAATCACCGCGGAGGGAGGAGCGGAAGGGCCATTGATTTATATGTATAAACGATTACTTTATTTGTATTAACGATTCACGCGTTCTCCATTATTTCTATCGGGAATATTATATTTCATGCATTGGACAATTTTGTGCCGGTGGTGCGCAAACCGGCGCATTACGTCCATCCATGTTATTGCTACCGACCGATGTTAAATAACAATGAACACGTATGCCGTGTATCTGTTTGCATGACATTATTTAACGAGTTGTTGGTGGGCGGGTGAACGCCGATCATATTTTACGCGCTCCTTATTGATACAATAAATATTAACGCGTCTGCACAGTCATCACGAGTTATAACAGATCTGTTTGTCGAAGATGACAGTGGGATTGAATTTATCTTGTGAATCAAGAACCATTTAAGAACCTCCATTTTTTTTTTACAGTTATCTATCGCTATCGTTATTATCAATTTTATAATCTATACAATCGGTATCGAGAAATCAAAGCTTTCTCAATCATTCAACAATTTTTTTATCATCGAGACATATCTTAGATTATATGATTTGAAATCTATTTTTGGGAACAAGAATTAATTACAACATTTATATATGTGCTGTGGCATCCTATATAGATCCGACGCAACCTTTCATCGCGTTAGATAGCGACTACTCCGTCCTCTCTCTCTCTCTCTCTCTCTCTCGCTGAGTTTTCCCCTCTCTCTTAGTAATTTGCGAGAGGTAGCTTATAGTCTCGCGTCGCAGCATCCTGCAACTGGCAGAAAGAGTCGAGACTAGACAAGCTTCGCGGTGCAAGTGGATGGGGTCTTGCATTGCCATTAACACCTCTGCCGCGTCGCGTCGTACTTCGCAATGTACTTCAAACAAATTAAGCGCGCCCGTAATTACGTTACGGCTGCGCGACCTCTGCGCTGTGGAAGAGGAGTCTCTCTCTCTTTTGAGTTTCCGGCAAAACGCGCCGTCCCCCCATCCCTCGATATGACTGCGATGATAAACAGGACTCGGCGCCGGGTGACGCAGTCACCGAGGATGTAGTGTACTTCGGGCCTGGATCGCGTGTAGACCTTTGAATACTTCCACGATCTAATAACGGATATTCCGCGCGCACCGAAAGGCAGATAGATAGATAGGGAGAAGACGGAAAGAGGATGAAGAGAGAAGCCAGAGTGCAGTGACAACGGAGCGATTCTTAACTTTGCTCGTTTCTAACTCCGACACTTCCGCTTCGACATCACAATTCCGCTCCTTGCATATTGTCTTCTTGCTCCCGAGACTTCAGCTGCGTCTTTCTCTTTGTCACATTCGACTACGTTGACATTTTAATTCGTCTAGGATTCGTCAGTAAAATTGAAATCCGTAGATTCCTTGACATCCGTTGATTCCTTCTAAACACGAGTGTCGCGTTGCCTTAATGAGAGAGGATCATATTTCGAGAGTCCCGCGCGTGTCCTAGAAAGCGACAAAATTGAACGTCTGCTGGGATAAATAAGTGAACGCAATAATGCTTGTAGTTACAGTCCCGCGGCGGCGCGGCATTGGTCAAGCTGTAATTGATTAGCATTGGCATCGGTAACACGAGCGATAATGTTTTACGAAACACAAAACCGCCGCGTATCGACGCGACGTTCCGAGGTATATCGCGGATCGTTATCGCACGCGGACCTCGGAGTTATCGCCATAAACACCGATACCTACACCGACCACTGGTCGGCTGTATATCGGTTTCGTGCATACACCGCCACTTTGTATACAGGGTGTCCCGCAACCACAATACTTCAATTCTAGAAATTAATTAGAATCTCTAAAACTCTAAATACGAAAATACCCAAGTTACAATAGCCTCCGAGTTACAAATTAGGCAGTAATTAGCACGAAATTATCTCGTAGGATTTACGAGCTCAAATATCTACACGCGTATCGATCTGTCATCTGTTACTGATTTTCGCAGATGACATTGATTATCATTGCTTAATTGATTTTGCCTTTTGCTTCAATATAGGTACGTAGACGTTACACACACACACACACATATATATATATATATATATGTATATATATTACAAGCTATTAATATTGACAATACCTGTCAACATTAACTGACCTGACCGTTAATTATTAATGACAAATTTTAACTTTGTTACTCGCAGATTATTAAATCTTTTTAAAATGAAAATTTGTGTTGATTGATTACTCTTCTAAAAAGAATTATTAAATATAATTACATGAATCACGTAATTTGTTATGGAGCGGAAGAATCTTTTACATATGAGATTATCTTGGAGTGATGTTGGTACGTATCAATTATATTAAAATATTTGATGTTGAAATTTATAATCTCTAATATATTATATGAAAAATAATTTTCTCTCTCTCTCTCTCTCTTTCTCTTTTTCTGATAGAGTTGGCAATATAACGGAATATCTATGTCGATATGAAAATTCATAAAGACGTATATCGAGAATATGAAAAATTCATTCTGACAGCAATATGAATTGTGCAGCACGCATACAGATCCATCATTCGTGTCGGATCTCGTATCATTTCTCGCCGATCGTCATCAACCGTGACATACTAAACTTTGGAGTAGTTACAACATTGTTACGACCCTGTTACAACAGACAACTGGATAAAGTTTCTTCTGGTTTGTGAATCCATCTATCGATTTATAATTCGATATCTTTGTCACGTAGTTGTTATCATTTAATTCGTTTCTTACGTCAATCGACGCCACAAATCAATATTGATTATAAAATTCTAAAATTCATTTTATGTCATAAAAACATTTGATTGATGTAGCATACGTGTAATATTGTGAATCAGTTATTTTTTATTTTTCTATTTTACTTTTCTGTATTTGTATTTTATTCTTTTAATTGTACGACTTTTTTAAAGAAATGCGTTGGCTCTTACTGTGCCCTTTATTTATTGTTATTTATTTTGTATAGGAAGAATCTTTCAGTTTTGTTAATTATTTTTTTATTGTTTTGATTATACTTTACATCATTTAATAGATCATATTTATTTAATACTTATCTATATAAAATATCAATACCATTTATATATAAGTACCATTTTTATATTACTTTCTAGATGTAATTTTGTGTGAAAAAAATTAATATTCGATATTTAAAAATAATTTAATGTTGAGAAATGTATTGTAAAAATGTATAAAAGACAGTATAGGTAAGATGATATATTATATATACCTAATAGACTAATATTGACGTGATTAATTTTTAGTGTAATTTTCGATTTTTTTCAGTTAATTAGAAGGAAACATTATTATTATCAGTGCACCTAAAAAAAATTACATAAAAAAATAGTTAAATATGAGCTGAAAGTCCACTTTTATATTTTTAATTATGCTCGTCGTCTATGATTCAACACATTCTCTGTCAAAGATCGATAATAAAGGAGATATAGAACTAATTATATATAAACACACTCTTAACTTACATCGAATCTATTTCAAATGACATAGAAAGAGCAAGAAGGAGGAAGGCCTCTTGGTATGTATTGCTGCATCGTAACACACAACGATCGACCGTGATGATGGCGGACGGATCTCGATTAGGTGAGACGGTATATAAAACAGGACCCGAACGACGACGATAGCTTTACAGTTCCGCTCGTATGCGAATAACTTCCATCGCTGATCGTTTCTTGCCCCGATCGTAAAACTCGCGCCATGCCACCTGTGTTCTCCGATCTAGCGATCAAGCCGATGGCAGCGAAATTATGGGAGCAAACGTGACGTTCGCCGTCACGATTGTTACGCTATCCAGATGCCATGGCAGATGTCGTCAAAATCGGTAACATATATAATGTAACTGTAACTAAGGGATGTGTAATCGAATCTGGAATGCTGATTGAATATTGAGCAACTGATTGATATCGCATGCAGTAACAGCTGAGACATCGGCAAATAATCCGTGCTCGGAATAGTGAATAATAAGTGAACGGCGCTAATTGCAATTTATCGGTGCAAATTAAATGACATCTCGCCCGTTTCGGTCATTTTCCTAAATCCTTCGTACACGTATACCTTATGCATACTCATTCGCTAATCTTCCTCTCGATTAGTCATACGCTATTCGCGCGGTACGATAAATGCGCGAGCGAAATGCGCTGGGCTGCGGCAGAACTCCGCCATCGCGCGTTGCGAGAACGCGGCGGATTTACATTGTAACCGTGTTTACGCGCATCAGCCGCCTTGACGGTGTATAAAGCGGGTATAATCCCAATATATCCGGCATCCGCCCTCCAATCCGGCACGTAAAATATATACGCCCGGTCCAATTCCGCGCCTCGCGCGGAACGCGACGCGTGAATTCGCGATGGCGGGGGCTTCATTTCGAATTCCCTGAATGCGCGCCCCGGTATCGTCTCGTCGGGGCGCGCAAACGAAAGAGAGGGATATATAAGGACCCGGGGTTATAAGAAGAAATCCGTGAGGCTGCGGCTCGTATATTTTAATCAGGATCCTCTGGCTTCGCCCCTCTTCTTCCTTTATCTCCGGCTCATCTTCTCCGGGCTCCTTACTCAGGTTGCTCCGCCCGAGGAGTCTTACAAAGAAGAAAAGATAGCGAAGGAGAGAGAGGGAGAGAGAGAGAGAGAGAGAGAACGAGAAAGAGAAAAAAAGTCGGGTTCACGGGCTCGGGCGGAAAGAGCTGAATAACTCCGGGATAAAAGCCGAATAAATCTTTTTATTATGACTCGTCCCCGCGCCTGTTCCGTTCTAAACCCAAACCACCGTCTCTCCTCTCACCTAAGGCGCCTTCGCACGTAGTTTTCTTTCTCCTTTCTTTTGTTCCTCTTCTCTCGCGCGAGCGAAGTTATCTTCACGCTTGGTAATGTGCGTAATTGACCAAGGCTCGCTGAATTTTAATGGGAATTAAAATCTCCAATTTTCACGACGCTACTACAAAAATGCAGAAAAATATAACGCACGCCTATCACTTGCTGATTAAACGATCCTTTTTCTCCCCCCGCTGAACTAATCAGAATTATACTGGTTTCAGTTGACGAATCCGCTAATGTAGTAAAATAATAGTCGACAATGGTAAAACGTACATATCCATAATTTCATCTTCAATAATCGGCAGAGTCGATAGACGCGTTTCGAGTCGACTTCGAATTGGGGGAGACTATGCGACAGAGGGTACTAATAATCGTACGATGTACGCGCGGCACGTTTCATTTAGCAAATTGGCAATAAATGACGATGGCCATCGCGTGAAACTCACCCCATAAACGTGCGACCCTCTCACACCCTCTCCTTCTCCGCTACCCTCGTCACCCCCTTTGTTCCGCCTCTCATTCGTGTACTCTCTTTCTCCCCCTTCGATCTCTCGCCCAGCTCTTCGCCGACCCTCGACGAATTAAGTTCCGAGAGAAGGGCGGCGGCTCGTAGAGAGTTTATGGGGTTAGGTTACCGCGGCCGATTTCAACCCCTGCTACCGAGATTGGTATCTACACGCACTAGTGGCAAAATCCATCTCTCTCTTTCTCTCTCTCTCTCTCTCTCTCTCTCTCTCTCTCTCTCTCTCTCCTCTCTCCCTCGCTCTTTCTCGACATCGGAGTCGTGTGTGCAACGCGTGCGTGCACGTGTGTAAGTGTCACGCACGTGCATATGCATGCGAACGACGGGCACGAAACACGCGATCGTCAAACCCAAAGCCATAAACGTAAACAAGGACTGTTGGGACGGCCTCTAGGTGAAAGCGTGGGCACTTATGATCGGATCTAAATATTTTGCACCCCTTCTTTCACCACAGTGACTCTCAACATTGTTTCGTTCTCCTCGAGATTACGCCGATGGAAGTAACGGAGAAAAAAGCAAGTGCCTTGGACCTGATTCATTAAATTGTAGTACGCGCTTGCAGTAATATTTATTGTAATAACCTTTACCGATCCGGCAACGGAAGCTGTGCTCACGCAACTCGTAAATTTTTTGTTGTGAATCGATTTGGATCCAGTTTCGACCGCAGCGTCGTTTATCACGAATATCTATGTACGTCGGTAGTCGGTGCGGATCGCGTGACTCTTAATATTAAAGCGCTATTGATTGCGAGCAATTAATTACTGGACAGCCGGATACACCGGTAGTGAATCGTGACGTGGACAATCTGACGCTAGAACGACTCGTCGGCCGATTGTTCGTTCAAAGGGAAAAAAAGCTGTTGATTCACGCGCCAGTTAAACCAACCAAATTACTTTGTACAATCAACGGAACGAACACCGTCGGGTCGGTGTAAAGCAAACTAGTGGCGCACGGATATTGACATTTTTATCCGGGCAACGCGCACCTATTGATTACAATCTCGTCCACCTGTCTTTCGTCGATTGGAATCTCCTACGTTGCGTCTGAACTGGGATCGCTGTACGTCAATATATGCGTGCCGGGATTGTTTTGGATTTCCATCGCAGCGCAGTCCCCCGCATTAAATGAATCGGGACACGTGGAAATTCCGTCGTGTATTCCGAGTGTTTTTTGCATTTAACTAGATTCCCTGTCACGGCTACGCGAATATTTTTAACTTTAAATGTCGTTTTTGCACGCGCGCCCCAGCGTTTTCATGCCGGTCGTTTCATCTATATGTATATGGGGGGAGGGGGGGAAAAAAAAATCGGTGGAATCGCGGAAAATTTTTTTACAGTTTATGATAAAACCCAACTCGAACGAACACTGCGCGGCGTTAAAAAAGAGAGAGAGAGAGAGAGAGAGAGAGAGAGGAGAGAGAGAACACATTTTTTTAAATCGTCCCGTAACATTTGCGACGCCGGGCATAAAACTGCTACAGCAGGGAAACGAGCGCGTCGAAGCGCGAAGCGAGCGGATATCACACGCCCCGGAGCCTCCGCAACGTGCTTTCCGTCGTGATACGAACCACCGCGAATAGATTACGATGTAGTGTGCGAGCCCGGCTTTTGTCGTTCTGTCGACGCGACGCGATGGAAAACGTGGCATTCACGCGGGCGCAAGAAGCGGAGGTTGCACCGTTTCCCCCCGTGGGATCAAAGAGGAGACACGTGCAGTAGGATACACGTCGGCGGATTTATGAAATACAGTACGTTTCGTGTAGGAGACCTGCCAGGGCGTTGAATGCCGCGCGAATCTCGACAAAAACGCTTCGGGATAACGCGCAATACGAATTCCGCAGGAATTGGGCGAATGCGAGAAAATTGTCCGATTGCGTGAGCTCGCATGTTAAACAGATCGAACGGTATCTACCCGCGTGCGTATAACGTTTTGGAATTGCAATCCAGAAATTTTAGTTTGTTTATAAATTTTCTTCGAATTTTTGGGGGATTAAAAAAAATGTCTATCTCCTCCGGGAAGTTTATCAGAATTTCTATTCAAGGTTCAACGGCAAATATTAACAATACAACACGCGCGAGATACGTATGCGCGCGGAAATATTGCAAAGATTATAATGCACAAAAATACATAAAATTCCAGTGAGAAAAATCAATTTTATATCGCTACGGCATGCGTTACCTCTACGAGATCTTTTTTTAATGATAAAATGTCACGGCCGTAGCAAAGCGGCGAGTTACATTGCCGCAGCTGTGCTTTCAGACTGGGAACTTGTGATAGTTTAATGAGTACGACGTCGGTTGAGTTTTGAACGATCGCGCGTGCTATAGCCTCCCTACCCTCCCTCCCTCCCCCCCCCCCCCTCCTGAATTGCGGCGTCTAACAGACAGTTCGAGAGATCGAAAGTGAACTCGTCGTCGTCGGCAGGATCGCTCGGGTTCAACGACCCTGGAACGCGCACTCTATCCAGGAACTATATATCCGCGGGAAGGGGATGACCGATGGTGGAAACGATAGAGAATTTACGAGCACGCAGCCTTTGAGATACGTGCACCTGCAAGACCGCGACTGACTTTCGCCTTCGGGCGCCCGCTAAACTTCCGAAGCGAGGAAACCGCGACACCGCCGCGACATTATCACTACATTACGATATCACGGCCGGGGAAAGTCGTACCCGATACCGGGAAAATCGACGATCCGCGTGCGGCAATAGATCGTCGCCGCGAAAACGAAATACGGCAGGGGATGCATTTTTCGCCCTCGGTGTTCTCTTCTTCCGGTTCTATAACATCGTATATATTCGTCGTTTCTCCCCGACGTCGGGAACCGAGACACGTTGAAATTTTCCGCAGAGCACGTCGTAACTTACTCAAAGATTCGCGAATATCGCCCAGGAAAGCCCCGATATTTGCAGCGAGAGATGGTGACGTGGCGCGGAAGGAGAGCTGCCGTGCGGACGAGTCATAAAACTTTGAACGAAAAGCGAACTCTTCTTTCTCTCCCCCTATGACTTCTTAATCATCCTCGCGATTTATTCATACGTATGACCGCAACGCGGTACGGACATACACCGAGGTACTCAAAGAACTTTTCGCTCGCTTCGTGCTCGCAAGCTATATTCGACGTCGGCGTAAATGCGCGCTTATCGATCGACGAGCACGAGGAAGGTTGATTTTCTCTCCTTGATCGAATCGACTCGCGCCAGGAGTTCGCGACGATTAGTCGGATTATGATAAATATCGTCGCAATGACTTAAATGTATAAGTCGCTTAATGGATCCTTTTTTTTTTTTGCAGAGATTCCACAAGCCGAAATAAATCAGGGACAAATGGAATTTCCTTCGAGAAGATTGTATTTCCCGAGACAATCTGCAGGATCTTTCGAAGTAATAATGCTCGAGGAACCATCCGCGCTCTTTTATCTTTTTTTCCCTCCGCCCGTCCTTCGCGATTAATCGAGAACATCTTCAGCGCACGCGGGACGCAAAAATGTTGTCTGCCAGAAGGCACCTTAGGGCGCATAGACGGGTAGAAAGGAGAGAGGAAGTTCTCTTTAAACATCCCCTTCGGGTTCACAGGTGCAGGGCGAGGCAAAGCGGCGCGAAGGGTGATGGTGTGAAAGCCGCTGTCGTAAAACCGCACACTTAATTTGCCTTGCAAAATTCAGTCCCTCTTTTTCCTCCCGATCGTCTATCTCTCCTGGCTCTTTTCATCCCCCCGATTGCCCCCGTCATCCCCGACCGCCATTGCGACGACGACGACGACGACGACGACGACGACGATGATGCTTTCAGGTCGGGAAAGTGAGCGAACGAACGAACGAACGAACGAACCACCGCCTGCTTTCCTTCCGTAGCGGCTTCTCAGCGGAAAGGAGAACGGGACGAGCGGGAAAAGCGAAAAGACCAGGGGGAGAGGTGTGCGGGACGTACGGTGGAAGAAAAGTGTGCTTAAAATATTAACGCCGGAGGCGCTTGGTGCGGCGAGGCAGAGCACGGTGTTCTTTGTTCGAGCGGCGATGGAGGGCCGCAGGGTGTAGCATGAAAGAGGGTTGCGCAAACAGCCGCCGGCGGTGACGTTCGCTCGCTCGTTCGTTCGAGACGTCGTAGTAGTATGTACGTATCTACATCCCCCACGCGGAGGCCATCAACCTCCTTGTCGCGCAAAATAATATATGAAATATGCGCCGCGTCGTCGGGCACTCCACCGAAACTTTCCTCCACCGAGGGCGGAGACGTTAATGAAAAACTTTGAATTTTCCATGAAGGATTTAGCTAAAGTCCTCGATCCACGCCGCGCTCTCGTCTCGTCTCGGCTTCCATGAAATTTTTTTTCTCTCTTCTGAGCGAAGGTAAAAGACCGAAAGTTCTCGGGATATCGATATACGTGGAGTGGATTATTTCTTGCCAAACTAAAAAGAAGGGCAAAGAACGCATTATTTGGTGAAAGATAAATAAGCAGGGGCACGATATATAAGAGAAGGAGAGAAGGAATATTCTCTCTCTCTCTCTCTCTCTCTCTCTCTCTCTCTCTCTCTCTCTCTCTCTCTTTCTCGATAAATGTTGCGTGCCGCGGAACCATCGCGCATCCGTAGACTTTCACACACGAAGAAACGGACACTCAGGCTGCACGAAATATTTGAGTTACTCGGCAAACACGTAAATGTAAACGCGACGTTTACATTACCGTTTACTTTACTTCCCGTCTCTTCCACCGCGGCCACCACCACCATCACCACTACCATCGTTGCTGAGTCTCAAGCCCTCGGGTGTCTACGGATGGTGGAAGCGGGTGTGTTCAAGAACGAAGGTGCCGGTACATATCGAGAGACGCAGTAGTAGGAAGAAGAAAAGCGATGGTGGAAGCGAAGATGTCGACGACGCGGAGGAAGCGGAATCTCTCTCTCTCCATCTCTCTCTCTCTCTCTCTCTCTCTCTCCTCCCATCTCTCTCTCTCTCCTCCCATCTCTTTCTCTCTCCGTTTCTCTTGCGAGTCGACTAACCGTCGAGCAAATATTGACAGAGCGGGATATTGCTCCCAATGCTTGTTTGTTTATTTCAATGCCCGTGACCGACGGGAGCTCCGCGGGAGGTTCGTTTACTCGGGGAGGTGCGACGCGGGGAGACACACGGCGACACACGCAATGCACACACGCGGCTATTTATATCGACTCCGATATGTATATCCAGCCTCGCGCGTTTCCTCGAGGATGCCTAACGATAGCCATCGACTAGTGATCCCGCGCTCAAATCGCCGAGCACCGTTTCTTTCCTTTCTTCGACAAGTGAGATACGTTTCTCGTGACGGACCACTTTCGAACGGACAGCATTATTAACAGCAGTTAATATTCCTGTATAAGATATGTAACGGATGAATAGATTATACGAATGGAAATCAATAAGTGTCATGAATAAAATTATGTGTCCCGACGTACTCTTCTGGCACGTTGCAATTTTTCCCAATCCATTCCTCCAATTTTTTAATACATTAAAAGTTTCATATCTCATATCTCCCTATTTTCCTTC
>NW_017305071.1:3781050-3782294 GCF_001594115.1 Trachymyrmex septentrionalis
TCTGGCACGTTGCAATTTTTCCCAATCCATACCTCCAATTTTAATACATTAAAAGTTTCATATCTCATATCTCCCTATTTTCCTTCATATTTTTTGACATTTTTATTTCTCTAAATTTCTCTATTTTCCATTCTCTTTCCCGTACATTAAAATACACAAGGAGGGAATGTGAAAAAAGCGCAGTTGGAGCGAGCGCAATTTTGATATCTCAAGATTTCAAGTTCTGTCAGCGGAGAGAATCGTTCATCGTGGATCCGCGCTTCGGCGATGTCGGCCGTGGCAAAAAGTCGATCAGCGTTGTCGAGCCAGTCGACAGTGGCCGCAACATCGAAATGAACACGTAACAGCGTCGCGATGCGACTCGACGCGAGATACATCGAATGCGAGCATCGAATCCGTCCGCCCACGCCAAGCGCGTGTACAGTGCGCAGCACGAGTGTCGATACGCGCCGCATTCATCCGCGGTCCGCGGCTATTCTCGCAAACGATCATGTTCCCTCCCCCCTCCCCCTCGCCCTCCCTCCACATGTCGCGCGTGTCTCGCGCGCTAGTTAGCCTGTCCGCGGACGCGCGTGTTTCTCGGCACGTTGGTCGTTGCGCGCCGCTGCTAGCCACGCGCGTACACCTTGTAAACATACGACCGACGCCTGTCCGACAGAAACAATTAAGCTTAACTAATAACCGTGCGGAATCATCGCCACTTCGCTTCGCGCGTTACTTCGCGCTGTGTCGCCGTCGGTGAGATCGAGCACGACGCGCGAAGACGACGGATTCTATCGTACACAATTTTACTCTTGTTCGTCAACCACGAACATTTTATCCACTTTGAAATTTCTTTTAGCGTCAGGCCGATCATACGTCCACGCGTTCTCGCACGTTACGTTACACAATAAGTAGGTGTAATAAGTACAGACTTCTTTTTTTTTTTTTGTTTTTGTTTTTGTTTTTTCGTCGAAGCGATATATATATAAACCGTTACCGAGCGTTCCAACAGCTAGATAATA
Source organism: Trachymyrmex septentrionalis (assembly GCF_001594115.1). Taxonomy (NCBI): domain Eukaryota; kingdom Metazoa; phylum Arthropoda; class Insecta; order Hymenoptera; family Formicidae; genus Trachymyrmex; species Trachymyrmex septentrionalis. The sequence continues at coordinate 3,782,055 of NW_017305071.1, forward strand.
GCGGATAGTCGCGAAAAGGCACGCTCGAGCGCGTTTGAGTACCACTGGCGAACACTTGATTACGTCAGTTAGGCGGTCGCGGCTCAATTCTGGCTATGAGGTAGCCAACCCCCTTTCCAAAGCTATCCGCGCCGCCTCCCTCGTTGCTCGTAGTGCGGCGGCAAAGCCAATGTGCGCCATCCTCGTATCCTCCCTTCGCCATCCCCCTTGGTCGTCCCGAACCCCCTCCCCCCTCCCCCC
>NW_017305071.1:3782394-3794228 GCF_001594115.1 Trachymyrmex septentrionalis
CCCGCCTCGTCCGCCTTCCGCTTCCGACAGACACGTACAAGCGTACAAGCGTGTTACCTACCACTATCATGGACTGCCGCATACGCGGCAAGGGGGATACAACCACCACCCCTCTTTCGGTCTACGTTGACGAGCTAGCGCGCGTATAGCTCGAAGCCAACGGATTGCGACGTGGGTCCGAGGTACTAAACGTAATTAAACGGATAGTTTCCGCATTAGCCACGATTGGATAATCATTCATCGATTATCTCGGCTACACAGAGGGTGACACACAATACTCTGCCGCCGTCGCTGCTACCACTCGTGTTCCACTGACGCATCTCTCTCCGCGAGGACGCGTTTACGTTTCCAAACCAAAACACGAATCTCCAAAGATAGACAGATTTACACTGGAAAGATTATCGTCAAATATTTGCGTTTCGCTTCCCCCCCCCCTCTCTCTCTCTCTCTCTCTTTCTCTCTCTACAACATGTATCGATTCGTCGGAGATATGATTTTCGAGGGAATAAAATGGAGGGAAGGAGATGCCAGGCGGGTCTCGCGTGTGTCGAGGTAACTCGTGCGTGCGAAAAACAATCTTCTGCTCGGTTGCCGGCCGGACACCTCCGAGAAAAGATCGACGCACGCATTATGTAAAAAGCCAGTCAGCCGACCGGCCCGGCCGGTCGTGTCATGAATTATGTAACGCCATCTAATTAATTCGAGATTTCGACTTCTCGCGGCTTCCACGAAGTCAGGAGGCGTAGTAGACTCGCGATAACAACGCTTTACTTCATGCTGTACTTGAATCCGCACGCGATGCCACCACTTTTTTTCTTTCGATCTTTTTGGATTTAAAGAAAATTCAAAAATATTGAAAATAAGAAACATATATCGAGATATGCATTTTTACGTCCGATAATATCTTACTGACTGGATCCTAAGCTATTTATGCTGGTATCGACGAAATCATTTTACCGGCGTTTACTGGCGAAGAAAAATATCTCTGCTCTTTTACATCTTCATTTTCGATTGCGATAAAAAAAATTGTATATTGCTAAAAATAAGCAGCGCCCCTCGATCCGCCTTTTCGACGATTTATTTGGTAAGTTACGGAAATTACCCGTGCCCCGAGAACGCTTGACGAGGAATTACGGGGAAAGGGATCGGTATTTGACGGTAAATTACCGCGAGTCCGATCACACTAAGTAGGAGAGCATCGCGTCATCCTCGCTATTTACACGCTTCCCTTTCTGGAAATACGACGGTAGAAATGTTTTCGCGTGAGAAAATGCTCGGGGCCACAGAGGAGAGGACCAGGGCGAGGAGGAGCGGAGGAGAATGAAGTCGATTGGAAACGCCAGGGCCGAAAGATTACTTTCCTCCTCCTTTCAGCTCTCGCCTCTTTCCGTTTTTTTTTTTCTCTTTTTTTTCCCCCCCTGCTCTTCGACTTAGAGCTCCGACGTTCTTCCTCCGGGCCGATTTCACTTAATACGAGAGGAGTGCGCGAGGTTTGTGAAATGGCCAAGTGGAACCCCGAGGTAAGAAAAGGAAGGAGACGAGCGATGAGAGGGCGAAGACCAAAGGAGAAACCAAGGTATGAGCGAAAAACAGGAACGCCTCGAATTCGCCCTCGACGATCTATCGTGTCTTCTCTCTCGGTGGCGTTTTATTCCTGGGCGTATTCATTTTCGAAATGCGAGCTTATTATTAATTTCGCCATCCCGTAAGGCGCGCGATTTTACGCGAGCGATCTTGTACCTCTCGGGACTGTCGCGTGGTAAGGTTCTTGCCGAAGTAGACAAAACGGGAGGCTGGATTACGGATACATCAGCGAGTATAAAGAGAAAATTAATATTTTGAGAGAGGGAGGATTTGTAGGAGTTTCGACGTGTCATAATGAATTCTCTTTGGATACGGATTATCGTAGCACACGCCAATTATCCCGAATGAGTGGTGAAATGATTTATGCGTCCCACGGTGTACATACATTCTCGCTCCTTGTAGAATCGAGGTCGATTTACTTTACGTCTCTCCTGTGCTTCGTATGAAAATACGTACGGGGTGAGCAACCATTTCTGATCGCAGAGAATTTTCCACGGTCGGAAATACATAATGTCGGAAAGTATAACGAGCGTCACGGATATAATTAACATCGTAATTTTGTCACGTTATCACCCGATTAGAAGCGCGTTATTAATTCGTAATTAATATCGTTTCCACGATGATGAATAACCACGAGCGGGGGCGTTATAAAAGTATCCAAGACTTCGCGGACACTCGATCGCACGTTAAAATAGCGTTAAGCGTGAATTAAAACAATTTTACTCGAAAGGGAATATCGCTCTGAGAGACATTGCGGATAATTACTGTCGGCATAGTATGAAAATCGCCTTCGGAACTAAATTGATATTTATTAAACGGCATCACGGGACGAGAGAGAGAGAGAGAGAGAGAGAGAGAGAGAGAGAGAGAGAGAGAGAATGCGAAAGCGGGAGAGAGAGATGGTCGCACTCGATCGATTACAGTCGTAATGAACGTACACAGCGGCGCATAAATGTTTCGAAAGATCCGACGGGCCGAGCGCACGTATGCGGCTGTATACGGCGTATTTGTGGACGGGCTCGTCCGGAAACCGTTGTTATCCCAGTTCTAATTCGACTCCCAGTTAAATTATTACCGGGCGACCGGCATTTCGTGGCCTGCCAGCCGTGCTCGGCTTTTATACGGCCCGCCCGACAATCACAACGCGACGAGACCGCCCTGCTACCTTTGTTATCATTCTGCAATACACGGGTGTCGCAGAAATACATTTAATCGCGACGATCGCGATGGAAGCGCCGAAATTACGGGCGGTGTCGCGAGAGAAAAAAAAGAGTGCGTCGAACGGCAGCCGGATAAAAAAAATACGATAAGATTGCTCCACGATCCGATGGAACTTTTTAAGCGTGATTCTTTAACGAGAGAGAGACGATTGCATGTGCCGTGTACGTTTATCAGAAAAATGCGTGCATGGTGAAAAGTCAACGAACGATTATTATTCAGATGCGGGATGTATATAGGGTATCCTTTCCATTTTCTCTCCATTTCGACTAATTATCCTCATCCTCGTTTAACGCGCCGTTTAAGTATCGGTAATTGAGAGTTTCGCGTGTCATCGAGTTTAATTCGCACGACGTAGTTTACGAATGGCGACAGAGAGAAAGAGAGAGAGAGAGAGAGAGAGAGAGGAAGAAAAATCTAAAAAAGAGGACGTAAAGACGCGAGAGATTTAAGCCACGGTAAATGGCGCGCGATCATTAATAATGCGGCCTCGCATCTCCATTTTACGGCCCTGACAGTGGACAACTGTGCAACAATAATGTTGGTCGCCATCCCCGCTTGCGCTCGCCGGGTCGAGGACGAGGGCACGCACACGGGCCATCTACCCGCTCGCCGCGGTCAAGTAATGAAATTTGACTGGAAATTAACCACCGTGGTGTACACACGCGCACGCATTCCCGCCGGACCCGAGAGCACCCACACGCACGAGCAAGATATTACGAGGAGAGGGAGACCAGCGAGAGAGAGAGAGAGAGAGAGAGAGAGAGAGAGAGAGTCGTAGGGCATCATCGGACAAAATAATAGCCGACCGTTTCATGATAACGATGAGTTAGCGTTGGACTTCGCATACGTGTATGCATAAACGAAGATTCATGAAATCTGGGAGAGCTTTGAAATCAATTATCGGCGAGATGATTGTCCGGAGACTATTCGACAAAGTAATAATTAGATGATTAAATTATGAAAAAACTAGACCACTCAATTAATTGATCTCGATGTTAGCTCGAGAATTTATATTAATCTTTCTCTCTTTCTTTGAAACTTAGCCATCGTGTTTATATTGCATCACTCAATTAAAATATCCGCGCTTATTACATTTCGTATTTTATTGTTTATTTTAATTCAATTTTTGCGAAATTTATTATGCTTGAGTGTTTTTTTCATCAGTCATTTTCGCTTTAATTTGTTCTTAGAGAGCCTTGAACGGTGATAAATTTTATCTATCCATTTCTCTCTCTCTCTCATTTTTTTTACTATTTTATTTACCTATTTATTTGTACGTGTTAACGTGGATCCCGAATTTGTAGAGCAGTTTCTTAACCCTACATCTCGGAGTATTTATCTGAGAATGGTATCAATACGTTTTTATCAAACGCAATGTTTTAATTTTTCACGCTATTCACGTTTCGTTACATTAGCCCGAGCCGTTTAATACACGGCCGGTGAATTTGTCTCCCGATTCCTCTTAAGCTCAAATTAACGCTATAATACTGTGCGCCGTATAATACTGGTAGTTGGAACGTATATCCCGTGTCGGCCGCGCGCTGTCGTTTCTGCATTATCCAGACGTTGCGCGCGACACGATTATGCGGCTCTCGCGCGCAATTCCGAACGAATTAAGCGGAATAAAAACGCACAGCCGTCGCTACGTAATTTGCGTAGTCTGTCGCGTGTACCTTTAGATTTATACGGTGGCGCGTACAAGCGCCTCTCTGTCCCTTTTTACCCGCTCGCTCTCACGGACAGCCGAATGAAACCTCTATATTAGGCGCGTAACCCGGAAAACACGAGCAGCCGTACACGAAAAATCACAGTCGCAGCTTTTTTTAAAACGGAATATTTATGGCCGTTAAAAAGCCCGCAAACACGAGAGCGCGGCGACAGATAATGTTAATCCCACCCCGGATATTATAACGTCGAAACGATCCGCGCTCTTGTCGCCGTTGCTGTCGTAACAGTTTTTTCCGCAGCGGTTTGTCCCTTCGTACGCCGTCGCGGTGTAGTCGGAAAACGCGTAGGAAGCTGACGCCATTTTCCCCGGCCGCTACTATCCCCTTCTCGCGTTCGAAATCGACGTTTCTCCCCCTTTTTTACGATCTGACCAGCGGCAGGCGCACAGGTGCACCGCGTACCAATACTTTTCCTTCTCGCAGGTCAAAGGGAGAGGACATATAAGAGAAAACAGGGAAAGAGAGAGAGAGAGAGAGAGAGAGAGAGAGAGAATTAGAAAAAGAGAATGAGAGAAAAGGAGAGGAAGATGAAATGGAAGAGAAGTGAAAAGAAGATAGAAGGAGAGAGAGAAGGAATGAGAACGAAGGTCGGTAGCTATGGTTGCGTCGTCGGGATGGGGTGAGCGGAGGAGAGTTGGGAGTAGGAGAAAGTACAGGCTGTTTTATTATGCAAAAGCTTTCTCGGCAGTTGGGTCGTTCCGGCTCCGCGCCGTTGCACTACCCATCGAGTCGCGGAGGCGGCAGCGGCGGTGGTATATAGTAGGTGGAGGAAGCTCGGAAAAAGCCTCCGCCCCCGAATCACGTAAATACGGGCAGCCATTTTGCGATAAACTTTTTTCGGCTCGACTCCGCTCCTCTTCGCTCCGCGTCCGGGACGACCCGACCACGCAAGCGAGACGGCGAAGAACTTTGGACACGCGCTCCGCGAACGAGTGGACGGGGTGTAGTACGGAAACCCACCGTGATACTTCACCGTGCGAAACGCTCGGTTGGAAAGAGGGAGGAGATCTTGCGGTGTGTACGTGCGATACCGGTACGTGGTAGAAAGGAGATACGCGATAAGAAAAACGAGCTATTAATCTACCGCGAGAGAGTAATTCGGACGTGTAAATGTAATTGATTCAATCATTCTACGAGCGTAACGTAAGTCTACAATTTACGGAGATCGGGAGATGATTAACGTATTTTAAAATTCTGAATCGACAATACGCGCGTGAAAATGCTCGACAACGCGCAGTAGAGTTGAGCTTTCAGACATTTTTATAACTCGATTATTGTTGAAGACATTGAATCAATATTTAAATCGAGTATATCGGGATAACTAAAGTGGAGAAAAACGAATTACACGCTAAGGCGTACCAAGGTGAATATCCTCGTGGAATAACGAGTAGTTCGTCGTTAATGGATAATGGAGTTTAATTTTTTTTAATTAAGATCATAGTACACACAGAGTTGAAATAGAGGAACAACTAAAAATTAATGAAATGAGGAGCTATGAGCTATAAAGCTAGGTGTTTAGTGCTAAATTAAACGAAAGATTCGATGAATCTTGTCTTGTAATGACAAACTATGATCTCTACTGGATCATTCTTATATTTTTAATATTTAACAAACTCATAATTATTTAAATCGGTACGTAGTATTTAAAAACAGCAGCTAAAAACGTAAAATTTAAGATGTGGCAACTTGTAAACGATACAAAAACGCTCTTGCTAAGCTCTTGTAAGGGCAATTGTTTCTCGCAAGTTGATGTGTGTGCTTTTAAATATAATTCAAGGCTTCAAAAAGGACAGTTGTCTTAATTAATTTTTTCAATTCAATAAAAAGTACAATTTAATTCGGTAAACAAATGGACGTGTCGCGACACGTGTTTTCGTGGAGTTAAAAAAAGTGCCCGGACGATTGTCGATCAGAGTGATACTGTTGATTGCAAACTGTGTGGCAGAGTACAATAGCAATCGTAGGTATGGAAAAAAAAAACCGTGATAAATACCTTATCGAAAAAGCATTCTATATGTTTTATAAATAGATTTCTATTACTCTGTAATTGACTATCCGGCGTTGAATGTAATTATGCACGACGTCGGTCAAAGAAACGCTTAACAGTCATAATAAAGAAATTTTTATGCCGTTCGAACGGTGGCCCTTTCCGATGTTTACCTATTACAAGTATCACGTTAACCTAATTATACTATGACTGCTGCAGTTCTGCTTGATAAGCGGTTATTCGATCGCGTGATTTCACGAACGCGACGGAGAGACGTTATCCACGCGAGTACGGATATTCTTGCGAAAGAGCGTCAAAAGCGCTGCCTCGAAGTTAAAAGAGATTGAATCAAGACGTATATGTCGATGAGAACGCGTTGCGATATCTTGCGACGTGTAAAGAAAGACGAAAGAAGCGGCATAAACGAGGCGAAACGTAGCGCGCGTAATGCCGAGCTCATTCATTACTGCTCGTGCATTGCGGTGCGCCACGGCGCGGCGATCACGGGTCGGCGATCACGGGTTGGCGATCGCGGCGAGCAGGTGCGAGGCAGCGAATTCGAAGTATCGAATTTCGCCAACGCATCATCTTTCTTATCGCGTTCCCCAAGACAAAGGATAAAAAGTGAAAAAAAAAGAGGAGGCGGTAAGGCAGAAACAAAAGACGGTACCACCTACCCGTGTCGCGGGTAATCCTCTTCTACGAGTTTTATCTCTCTCTCTCTCTCTCTCTCTCTCTCCCCCTCTTTTTCTCCTGCTCTCTTCCTCTTTATTCTCTTTACTCTCTCGCCACCGAGGCGAAACGCGGACGAGGAACTCGGGGCCCGTAGATAGGCGGGGACAGATCTTGTTCCGATAGCGTTCGTTTTGCGTTCGGGTCGACCGACGGTGAGCTAAAAGGTTCCTTACTTCGAATCATCGATCGCAGATGCGCTCGCTTTACGCTTCGAGTAATTGACGGCACGGCTGCGCGAGTGAACGAGCGAACCGCTCGTAATAAACAGTTGAGCGATCGCGAGGAGAGATAAGATTCCGGTTCGAAAGTTGGAAACTCGTCTAAATTCGCGGTACAGATTACACACCTCCCGCGGCCTCGACGCATTTAACAAACATCGAAGAAAGCCAACCAGCGACGGGACGGAAATGGAAGGTAGGGAGGGTGAGAGAGGCGTCCGGCGAGCCCCTAATTTCCATCGTGCCCGATTCATTACTGGGTGCGCGCGAGGAGGAGAAAAGAGGATAGAGGGTAAGGACGGTGGCGCGGCGACGCATTATTACGAGGCCGAATTACCTAATTTCGCTGGTCGTTACGTTGTTTCGACGAGCTCGGAGCCCCACGAGTCCGGAAGAGAAAGAAGGGCGGCGGGAGAAATGGTAGAGGGGTTAGGAAGAGGGAGGGGGGGGGCGCAGGACAAGCGGGGTTGAGGCGTAGAGACCCTCACGGTAGCGGGTCCTTCTGGCACCGAGCTTCGCGTTAAACCACCCCATTTGAGCGTTTTCCACCCCGACGACCTTACCGTCGGGGTGGCCCGAGCGTGACCCCCTCCCTTCTCGGCGCTCTCCGGACTCTCGGTTTCTCGCGAAAAATCCGCGCGGATTGTGCGACCAATCGTACTCACCGCTCGCTCGACTTGTCCAATCGATCGTCCTGGTTCTTAAGCAATGTACCCCTCTTTCCGCACAACGCACCGCCGCTTTTAAAAACAGCCAATAGGGACGCGACCTCGACCAATCGACGTGTCGTACAGAACTGCTTCGGGTGCTGCTATACCGCACAACGGCGCATGACGCATGCCCGTTCAGTCCGCACGGATTCCAGCCGAGGGGGCAAAACTATTGGCCACCCACGCCAAAGCCTCGTTTTCTCTCCTTCTCTCTCTTTCCTCATCTCTTTTAGCCTAGCCTGTGTGTGTCCGGTATCTCTCGGGGGACCGGAAAAACAAAACTCAAGAGGAGAGAAAAGAGAGTACGTAGGGGTATGTCTACTCGTCGGTGCTCTCCTCGGCTGAGCTTTTTTCGCTCGCTTGCGACGGGGGCGAATGGACCAGACGGAGGAGAGTCTTTCCAGACTTCTGTCCTCCCTGCGGGCTGCGCTATTATGGCTTAACAAAGTCCGGGTGGCTCTCCCGTTCTCGCGTAAGCTTTCTCTCTCCCTCTCCCCCCCCCCTCTCTCTCTCTCTCTCTCTCTCTATCTCTGGCTAACTTGGGTTCCAACGATATTGGGTCTCGCTGGGGTACCCTGTTCTATCACTTCCAAGACGCTTTTTAACAACGCCAGCGTGTTTATAAATCGCAGCCTCCAACGAATTTGGATTCTGGATCGACTCGCTTATATTCTGTCTATTATCTCTCCTCTAATCGGTTGATAGAACCGATAATTGCCGAAAGCGCCGTGACGAGTACAGGAACTCGACTTTGTACTTGGTTGACTTAACGCAACCATTAATCATATACGTCGACGACCGACGACGACCCTGTGCTCGACCAGCGCAATTATTTCCCATTTTTCCTTCACACCGTGTCGATCTCGCTATTAGTCGCGCGTTAGTACGGCATTCTGAAAACTCGTCGTCGTCGTTACGAAACAATCAGCAACGATGGTGGTGGCGACGATAAACCGAGCGGTAACGCACTAGAAATCTCCATCTCGCGCTACGGCCCGTCGAGGAAGCCGCAGTTAAACCTTGCTATATTCCAAGGGGGCCTGCGATCTCGATTTTAACAATGGGAAAACGCCAGCGGAACGACCGCGTCGCGAATCGACGCGCCGACTATCGTTATCGGCTCAAACAATAGATATACCGCGGGTCGTTGCATGTTCACGTTGACTCGTCGTAAAAATGTATTTTCTTTCTCTCTCTCTCTCTCTCTCTCTCTCTCTCTCTCTCTCTCTCTCTCTTTCTCTCTCTCTCTTTCCATAATGCAGTGCGATATTTTACTCGTTATCGCGTGCCGTTTCGCTATCGCGCGCAACGGTTGTCCGCCCCGGACATCTTCGTTTCGCAATTTTCCCGGCGTGTCATTGCAATCATGGACGCGCTCGATTTGATCGATTATTTGACTGAAACGTGGCTGCAATTAACATCTCGAACTGGTAGAAAGCGAAGCCGAGTAAAACGTCGCGGTGGCAGATCGTGATCGTGCGATTGCTCGTGTCTACTCCGACGCGTCACTGACGCTTCATTGCGCTTGTACGCGCGCGAAGAGGTTACAGACGATATTAAAGGGGTCTCGACGAGGTCGAGTGTTTCCCGTACCGAAGAACCGCGAACAACTTGTTTCTCTCTCTCTCTCTCTCTCTCTCTCTCTCTCTCTTTCTCTCTGGCTTCTCCTTTCCTTTCGTTTCTTCCTTTGGATCTTTCGGTATACTTCGTTCTTCTCGCTCTCAATTTCCTTTCCTGCCTTTCCGCGCGTTGCTGAACAAGACGGCACGAGTAAATGGGGAGATAGACCTCGAGAGATAGATAGATAGAGAGGAAGAGAAAGAAGAGAGAGAGAGAGAGAGAGAGAGAGAAAGAGAGGGAGAGAACGATTCGAGGCCACTGAAACCAGCTGCATACCCGGCCATTAGAACTCCGCACGGTAGTGAAAATTTACTGTCGTAACCCAGTCCTAATGCACTGCGCGCACAGCTCTCGACACGGCGAGGTGCGGCGCGGTGCGACGCCGCCGCCACTCCGTTGCAGTTATGGACGTTCTGTTAGCGGTGTCGAGGCTCGTACGTTCGTGTGCGTCTGCACATATACGATGAGAGAGCGCGCCAAGTCGCTTTAGCTGTGTGGCCCGTGGATAGGTAGGTAGATAGGTAGGTAGGTAGGTAGGTAGGTGGGTAGGTAGGGTATCTACCGCTCTCCGGTACTCGAGTAGTTGTACCAAGAGCGGCGGTGTCATGCAGCAATGTTATCTGCCACCCCGCCTGACGAGAGCCCGGTGAGAGAAACAGGAAGTGAGAGAGTGTGGCAGCCGCGGAGAGGAGAAAGACGAGAGTGTCCGTGTGCATCGCGGTAATGGCTTATATCCAGGATCGTAGCGACTTGCGGCGAACGTCTCCGCGGAGTATGCGATCGCATGCTCTTCTTTTCAAAATTTTAGTATATAAAATTATTAAAAATTTAAAACTGGACATTTTACGCTTTAATTTTTTGGACGAATTCGTGTTTTCTTGTAAAAAGATTTTGAGAACTATTTTTGAAATTTTTTAATAGTATATACCACTGTGTAACTAAAAAAAAGTTATTGAATAATAACGGGGAATTTTACAAAGGCGTACGTATAACTCTATTATGTAATATATAATATGGATTTAATACATCAATTTCACATTCGAAAATTCAGATAAAGTGCGGTAGGTTTTTTTACACGCGGCCCTGATTCCCATTTTTCCATTCGTTCGTAGGAAATTGCGAGAGGTATAGAAAGAGGCGATATAGATCCTATTGTTCCACATGTACAAGCGCGTGCGTCTCGCGACGAGCAAACAGCAAGCGATGTAGGGAAACTTCAGTGAAAAATGGAATTGTAACTCCGATTGCGAACAAAAATAGCTCGCGCATTCACGGATTACTTATATCATCGATATAAAACGCATTTTGTCGTTCTTCGCTTCCTTTCTCGTATAATTTACATATTTTATATCGCGATAAGAAATATGTAGAATATTTCTACGATGCGCGAGATAGGTATTCATATTTCAAGAGGAGCGAATTTTCCGAGACGAGATTCGCGCGTCGGAGCGGTCCATCGAATTTTCACGAAAATCCGATGGACCGTATACGGCATCGCCGTATATTTTCCGTTACTTTTTCCATCCCCCGACTCGGAAATTCCATTTTGCAGCAAATGATCTTTTACACCTCCCGCGCGTCGCACCCGTCGTTACCGACGGCCCTGGGTCTGTGTACGCGCCGCACACCAGAAACCTCGTATGGTGGATTCAGCCACAGCAGCGGCCACAGCCGCAGCCGCAGCCGCGAAGCTGGCGGTTATTAGCGTCCGCCAGCAAAGTTGGCTGACCGGTTGACCGTCGAATCGTCCCAGTAGTGGCTGCTGCTGCTGCTGCTGCTGTTGCTGCTGCTGCTGTCGCCGCCGCCCGCTGCAGCCATCCCCCTCTCAACAACGCCACCAGTTACACGGATACTACCCATTGCCGTTGCTGCTACCACCGCCGGCAACAGTCTCGCTAAACTCGAAATTGCCAACTGCCTCGTCCCTACGGCCAACATTCGACGCGATCCCACACATTCTATGCACTTCTCCGCCTTCGTATCTCTTATATATATATATATATATATATATATATATATATATATATACACA
>NW_017305071.1:3794328-3801545 GCF_001594115.1 Trachymyrmex septentrionalis
CACACACACACACGCTCTGCTACACTACGCACCATCATCCCGGGTTTAAAACTGATACGAGAAGGAAATGTCACAGTTGCATACTGGAGAACCGCTTGGATTACGTCGAGCATTTTGAAATTAAAGCAAACGTTTCTCAATCGGAGTCTCTTCTCTAATGTAAGATAATCCCGACGTGTCGCATTAAAATACATTCATCGTTCTGTATTGTATACACAAATATATAAAAAAGTCTTAATAATTTTAGAGATATCGATTAGATGAGTCTAGAAACTCAAGTGAAGGAAATTCGATCTTCGGTTTCTGTTTTATTTTCTATGAAGCACGTGCTCCATTGCATCTTAAACTCTTTTCATTGTTGTACTTTACTCATGATGTCGAGAATGTGTACCTATATCGGGTTTTGTGTTTGGAGGGGCTCCGTCCCAGGGCACCAATAAACCGCTCCCTCGCTCGCTCGCTCCCCTGTTCCACTCATGCCGACTCTCTCCACCGCAACCGATCGCATTATCGCGACGTAAGGTATGTACATACGTTCGCGGTGTCGCAATGAGCCCGCGGGATCGGCGTTAAGTCACCGTTAAATGTGGACATCGGCCGTTGCGATTATCGGCTGCGAGTATTGGCCGCCTATTTGCGTCGCTATCGAATTCACGAACGGACGAATGACATTTGTGACAATTCACGTGTTACATGCCGATTTAATGCAACGTACGCGTTTCTGTTTGAGGAAAATAGAACGCGTTATCGTACGCGAGGTCGTAAGAATATAATCGCGAGAGCTCGTGGCAACCGAGTAAATTAGTTTATCTTTCAAGGCAGTTCTTTTTTTTGCATGGCCATCGGTTCACTGATGGTTCAATTGTCAGGCGTTGTTAGCGAAGGAGACTTTCAAGGATTAATCTTATCATCTATTTTCGACGTTCTCAGTTGTGGATTCTTCGTTGCAAAAGAGAAAAGGGTAAAAAAAAATGTTGTTTTGATTAAACAACTTGCTTAATTTCAATAATCGAATACATTATTTTACGTAATATTTAAACGAACTTTTTCAGCGGTTGAATAAATTTGCCTGGAATCATCTTCGTCATCTTCCACCTTCCGGCGTCTAATCCCAATCCGCACGTGGTATGTTGCACGTTCACGTGTACGCACGCGGCAAGATATACTCAGGGCACTCCCTCGGGCACTCCCTCGAGAGACGAGGGAACGAAACAATCCGCGAACAAGCCACTACACGAGACTCGTGGATGTATCACTCGGCGATTAGATTCAAGAAACGGTAGTGAGGTCGTCGTGTCTCAAGCGAGCGGCATCTCCCGAGCCCCTCCCCCCGACGATGGCGAAGTCAAGAAAGCGGGCACCTAAAAGATCTTAATTAGCTCGCTCTTTATACGAGATCATACACGGCTATACGGACGACAACGACGGCGAAGAGCTAGAGAGGGTTTTAAACTTTTTACTTTTCGGAACACGCGGTGTAGAGCGCGAAGAGCGGAAGAGGAGCTTGTAATGTCAAGAGTAAAAGTGGGATGTTGGAGCCGCGGCGCGCGAGGGGCGATAAATTGCGGCGGAGATAAACCGCGATATATACCATCTCGAGATGTTTCCGCGCGTGAGATGCGGAAAAAAGGAATGCGGAGAGAAAGGCGCGACGGATAAAGAAAAATAGAGAGCGAGAAGGCGAACAAGTTGGAGGAAGGGAGGGACAGACAGAAGGGTCTCGACCCTGTCGGATTCGCCGTGGCGGGGTGGTGCTCTTCCTTTTGTCCCCCGGGCGCAAGATATCTCTCTTTATCCGGATTAAGAGGCGAAAAAGGTCAAGACTTCGGGATTAATAATTTGTCCGAAAGCAACGCGATCGTTCCGCCGGTATCTCCGACGGTCGGCGCCTGTCCTCCCATCTCTAACTCTAACCGTCTCGTCCTCCGTCTGCCATCCCGTCCGATTCCCGTTCCACTCGACGAGAGAGTGTCTTTGTCTCTCTCTCTCTCTCTTTTTCCCTCTTGTCACCAACGTTCAAAATCACTAACTGGCCGATATATGGAAGAGCAACGAAGAGAGGAGGATCCACGAGAAATATACGGCTGGTCGTAGCAGATAAACGATGTATCGATAAAGCGAGCAGACGTGCCGCTTTTAGCAGGATGGTCCTGCTTTTAGACAACGTGTCCCATTCGTTGCTCATTCCAGCTGCTCGAAGTGTCCCGCTTGTTTCAGCGATAACCGAGCACTGATATTTACAACCGTACGTCGACAAAAAAATCTTGCCGGACTAATTTAATTTGAAAAAAGAAAAGTTCACTTCTATGTATATTTTTTACTCTTGCTAATGTGTCGTCGTGAAAAAAGTAGTCGTTTCTTTTTACCAGAAGCTTCAAATTATTCATTCTTCGTTTACTCTTCTCTTCTGCCTTCACTTACGATATCTCAAAGTATCCAAAGTAACAGTGTAATTATAATTATATAACCGTTTTTGAGAACGTCATTATACACTTACTCGTATATATCATATTGTTAATCATGATACCCTAAAGTATCATAAGTTAAGACGTAAGAGAACAATAATCGAAGAATGGGGAAATTAAAACTTCTGGCCGAAAGAACTATTACTATTTTACACGGCAATGTTAACAAGATAACAAAATATAAAGAAGTTTTCCTCTTTTTAGTTAAATTAGTTCGGCAGGATTTTTGTCGACGGTTATCATTATGACGATTGCTCTTAAGAATATCTATTGTTTCGAAAGAATGGAATAGATTTTTCTTTCCATTCTCCATCTTGTCCCGATTGTCGTTCGCAAACGAACGACGTAAAAAAAAGGAAATCGCAGATCCGACCGGTTCTCGCGGAGAATCGTAAAGATTCACGGAAGGCTTTCTCCGAGCTCGCGCGCTTCGGCTCGGTAGCGATTCGCATGCGAAACACCTTAACTACGCTAATTCGCCGTCTACACACCGCTGCACCGCACCGCGGAGGAAACGTCTTTCTGCGGCGAAGGCTTTTAGAAACGCTCGTTAAGCGTCTCTCGTCTCTCGTCTGTCAACCGATTGATGCCCGCGCGATTTTACAAGAAGAACAGCTAGACCGTCGCGTGAGAATCGAAAGCCAGGTTGGCGAGTAAATAAACGCCACTGTTGCAGGCGTCCGCCGCGGGAACGGGGAGAACGATATCGCCGCAGTCGAGTTTACGTGAATCGTAATCACATTATCGCATATCGTAATCGCATTAGTTCTCCGACGCGGGGCGCGATCGAGCTCTACGGGAAATAACGATACGGGAAATAACCGGGCAGGTCGAAGGATATGTCGGGCGAAAATATTCCAACCTTCTCAAATTTCAATTTACAGAGTAGGATAATATTAATTTCTTTTATTATAATAGTATTTGCCCGTTTTTACCGTTATATAATCCTTCGTAACTCGTATTTCCGGAATCATTACCGATGTTTTACATTCGTATATTGCCACGTGGATACATATTCGAATGGGGGGTGGGGTGGGGGGAGGGGAAACGATATTGATAATTTTTGCAAACGAAATCGTAATCTCGGGTTGAAGCCCGAACGTGATGTCGTGAAATAATTGTAAAATATCCTTGCGACGCTGCCTCCGTCTTGCTGAACATTTTCCCGATCGGCGGAAGAAGCCGGGCGGAATTTTTGGAGTTACGTCGACATTCCGACCTGTCGTGCTCATCGAGCCCCGAAAACCGAAAACCGCAGGCTAACGACGGTAACATCCGAGAATTTTGTAGTGGCGGCGGTGGCCCCCTCCTCCTCCTTCCTGGCGGTGCTTTCTCACCTGCCTACAAGCGAGAGTACACGGCGGTACCCCTTAGACCGGAGGCAGGATTGTGTATGTACGCAACGTGTATTCACGGCTGGCTCGCTCGCTCGCGGCGGGACAAAAGAGAGATCCCTACATCCTTGCGTGGCTCGGCATCGACTGGCCCAAGTTGGGCGCAGAGGTGCGCCGGCGTTGGCGGTACAACAACGCGGCTGGTAGTGGCACACGATTGGTCCGTGCTGCGCGGAGATTGGCCGATTCACAACAGCTGAGCAGAACCTAGGAGAGCAGGGAGCCGAGTCCACGCGGACTTTCGAGTATACACACAAGCGGACGGCTGTTCTCGGCTCTCTTCCCATCTCTCTCAACCGATCTCTCCTCTCTTCTCTCCCGCTGGTCCTTGTCCTCTCCTCGACCCCTATGCCCGCGGCCGAGGATTTATCCTTTCCTTTGCCTCTCGATTCCCCAATCCCACTTACTTCGTCTCTCACTCGCTCGCTCGTCCGTTCGAAAGCAGTCTCTCAGCGGCGTAGCACAGCGAGAGAGATCCCTCGGACGAGATATGAATTCACGTTCCTCCTTTTATATTCCACGCTCGCCTGCCCTCCATTTTGCTTGCTCGAGCCCCTTGTCTACCTCGCCGATCTGCGACTACCGTATGTGTCGGCCGCACAGCTATCTCACACAGGTTTCTCACTCACTCTTTCTCTCTTTCTCTCTCTTTCTCTCTTCTCCCTCTTTTTCTCGCTTTTTCCGCCTGTATATGCGCATGATCATGCTGTTCCGACGTCGTTGTACGTTCTTCTTTTTCTCTCCTCTTCTTCTTTTTCTCTCCTCTTCTTCTTCTTCTTCTTGGTCGCCGTCATCATCGTCGTCATAGGTTTGCACGACGCGGTTAGTCGCTCGCGAAAAGTACGATACGGAAGAGGAGAGCAATCTCGGAAGACGGAACGCGTGTCGCGTTCGCGTTGCAGCGAGAGAAACGCGAAGAAGCCGATCCTCAAATATTCAACGACACTCGCTCACATCACGTGTATGCACACGCATGCAACGAGACGCGGCGACGACGAGGACGAGGACGACGACGACGACGACGACGACGACTAGTAGCTATCGTTGTGGTTTGTTAGATACGGTCCCGCAGTCGTTCGAGAGGTTACGCGATGTATGCATGCGTATGCATACGTACGTCCTGCTTCAGCATCAGGCACGTACACATGTAAGCACATGCGCCGTAGGCCATCCAGTGTACACGTGGTATTTCATGTATTTTACATTATGCGTTTCGAACATGCGACTGATAAAGACGCGAGACATCCAACTATATGGCATATCTCACTTGAATTAGAAAGTATCAGAGAGCAATATATGTACGCAACCTTAATTCTAATTACAAGAACGTAATACAGGCCCTTCTCCTCTTCCATCACGCTTATCGAACAATTATGTTAGTTATCGTATTGTGATGCTAATGATAATTGATAGTTTTACAATGTGATTAAATATCATAATGCTAATAACAACGATTGGCGTCAGGCATCTGATAATATACTGAAAGCATTCTATGGAGTTCTCTTTCTCTCTCTCTCGCTCTCTCGCTTCTGTTCCGCAATTAGGAAATCGGAATCGCTCGGTTCGCGCGCGACGCTCAGACTCTTCAATCATCTGCCGCGAACTACCGCATATCAGCGCGCATAAACGCGAAACCCATGTCACTCTAGGCCGGTAAATACGAGATCAGCTCTCACGCCAAATGTTAACGCTGGTATTTCCTGTGTCTCGGCGCAATCGTCACAAAGTGACAATTACTCCGAATGAGACTATATACTACATTCGTTAGTAAATCTAACCCGCCATTTGCTCACCCTAATCGTCTGTTCGTTATTGTTACATTCTTGAAGGGACGCTCTGCGTCCATCTTGAAAGACAGTGAAAGCTTTTACTATTATCTATCTTGTTCCTACTATCCCAGTGTGCATCCGCATGACTGACGATTAGACCGGTTAACGATTGAGCGTTCGGAAAAGCTAATCTCTGTCCTGGGGAAAAGGGAACGCCGATAGGGATAGCCGAAAAATCCCAAGGATTTCAATTATGCCGGTCCCGGACTGGTCGCCCTTGTTCCTCAAAAACGTAAAGGCAAATGGGCTCTTTCTCTCTCACGGAGCAGTGAATCGTTAAAGGGCAGAGTTCTATTGGCCGCTCGTAATATTTCGCCAGTCTACAAACAGTCGTTATTTTTGTTACAGGGATAATCCTTTCGGGGAAGTTCCCGCGATTCGTTGTGGACTTACGAGCTGGCCGGGATGATCCGACTTTGCGGACTCCTGGCGCGATACAAGGGTGTCTTCTGAATCTTCTTGAATACTTTTCGTTCAAGATTTTTCGATCGATTTGTATTTTCTTTGATGGAAACATTTAAAATCGAGCTAGTGAGCTATAAACGACTGAGGATGACAAGAGAATTTTGCTGACCGAACAGGTAGCAGAACCGTATTTTCCACTTGACACCAAATATCTATTTAACTCGATCTTTTATTTGGACAGATTTACAACGCAGTATTATAATACAAGGATAACGTAACGTACCAAATGGTAAATGATTAACGACCTACAAAGCAGTAATGATCCTTTCCGATATTTTCTAATTATTTTCAATGAAAAATCTCGATTCTTCCTAGTTGATAGGATTTAGGAGTGAAAGGTTAACTCCCTAGGCGCATGAGATATCTTACGGTTCTACGTCGGGACAAACAGCGGGCAGAGATAGGGTCGATCGTTCGCGAAAGCGTGGCCGGTGCAACGACACGCATCGGCTTGCGAGCGAGGGCGACGTTATCGCCAGTTGCACACACCATGTGGCTGCGGTACGGTGGTTAGGGGCGGTTAGGGCAGTGCGCCGCAAGGGTGGTCAAGCCGCAAACGAGACCACCGTCCTAGCTATCTGCTATCTGGATAACCGCCATCGCCGCCGTCCTTCTCTCTCTCTCGCTCTCGTATCCGCCGTTCCCATACAGTCCTCTCCACCTCTGCGTACGATGCGCGTGTACGACGACAGGTACTCCGCAATGTCGCCGCCGCTCGCTTATCGCACTAATTTCTCGAAATCGAGCGATGATCATGCGAGCGAGATTATACGGTTTATAACGGGACGGCGTCGCGATCGTATTCTGTCGCTTCATACAAACGTGCATCCGACATGCGAAATCAGATCGCTCTCACGCCGACGAAGGAGAATCTCCTCTATCTACGTGTCGTAATACATCTACGTTCGCGGTACGTTTCAATGTGGCATTTTCCCGTCTGCGGTGCGTCGCGACGCTTTGTATCGCGCGAGAGATGAGGGGAGCCAACGAAGAGGAGAATCGGGATAACAGGCGGAGTGGATAGACAGAGAGAGAGAGAGAGAGAGAGAGAGAGAGAGAGAGAG
>NW_017305071.1:3801562-3813415 GCF_001594115.1 Trachymyrmex septentrionalis
TGTAACGAGGAGAGTTGTGTGGGGGCAGCGCGAAAGCGAGCGCGTGAACTCGCTCATTTGCGTGTCTGTTAATTTGTCGCGTTGTGTGCGCGCCGTGCCGCACGGAGAGTTGCCGTCGACACGACGTGACGGACAGAGAGGAAAATTAGCTCTTTGTGTATGAGTGCCACCCAACTGTTGGATCGCGCGTACTGCCAGGAGGATGCCGACGATGACGACGACGACGACGACGATGATGATGACAACGCGTCATGCGGATAATTATCTCTAATAATCTTCGAATCGCTCGAGTCAGCTCAACAAGATTTCAGCAAACAAGAGTTTACTCTTCGTTCCCGAACGAGTAACGGGGAGTAAACAGAGAAAATATTGAAAAAAAAAAAAAAAAAAGATGCAATCGAAACGGAAGGATTACGTAGTTGATTGTTGTCGCACGTATTGTCACAGACATTATTTTATATGCTGTCGCGCGTAACGCAGCGCAACGCGATAAGTTTACGCACGCGAATAATCCGACGCGAATAAACTGCGGTAATACGCTTCGCGCGTAACCTGCCGTTGCTCGTCGTCGAATTAATCGTAATAACCGACGCATTTAGCCGCGATATACAAATCTCGCGGCTTCAATAGTCGCCACCACCACCATCACCACCACCGCCGCCATCTCCTCCCCCATCGTCATCCCCACCCGCCCCCTATCCACCCTATTCCACGTCATTCCTGTACCGCACTTGCTCGCGCGCGCCGCATATGATTACCATGCAAATACGGCCGACAAAACCCGCGTAAAACCACACTCTCTCTCTCTCTCTCACCCCCTCCGTCATCGTAACTTCACCCTTCCCGACTTTATTCCTCCCTCGTTCGTGCGATCCGGCCAACCCCCTCGGCTCCCTCACCCCTTTCTCCTCCCAAAGCGACCGCCACCCGGTCACATATGCAAAACGTGCCACTATTATAATAACATTACGCCGATGAACCTTCCATTGAACGCATGCATGCATCGCCTCGCTAATTATACACCGGGTGGCGCGACTCACGCGGATTCACGAGGCGATACGAAGGCTTAAATATAATCGTTTTTGACTCCGACTATGCTCGACGCGTGTATTTTTCTCCGCCCTCTTTTTTTTTTTTTTTTTTTTTGAGGTGGAAGGAGGGCTTTTATTTTTCTATACCCATATACGCTCTCCCGAATGCGCGCGAGTGGGAGGTCGAGCTCGCTCCGATTTGTTTTCATGACAATCACGAAACCGTCAGCACGCTGCCCACGCGAGCGGCGGTGACTGCTCCCTTTTTTTTTTTTGTTTTTTATCGGCGAAATAGTGTCGTAATTTTCATGACGATCCGCCACTGTGCCCGCGCTGTGCTCCGGCACATACAACTAAATATTGTTGATGTCTCTTTTTTGCGCTAACAACGTTCGCGTGGATGGAGTAACGAGTGGTCCTTGTTTTTTATTTCCGCCGACACCTGCCCGCTGTGTGCGCAGCCCCGATTTTTATCGGCGTGCCAGCCACTAATCATTTTGTTTTTAACAGAGCGACAGGTCATCTCGTCGTTTCGCCCATCCTCTTTCGCCCATTACTAACTTTTCGCATTTTCCTGAATGCCGAATTACGTCAGTGCGTTAAGGGAATAGTAAACAAAACTTTTGTTGAGAAAAATAGTAAACCTACAGTTTTTCAAGAGATATACGGATAAGCGTCATAGGATTTAGAGAGGACAATGTTTTATCAACGTATAAACAGGATAAAATAAACAAATCTTTATTATCGTATGTATTTATTTGTTCAATTTTCTCATTTGACCTCTCTCTTGCTTAATCTTGAGATATTTACAATCGTTCCACATCTGCCATTTTGCTCTTAAGGAGTAGTAGAAAAATATCACGATATACTTAGGACTTGTTATTTACAATATGTACAGATAAGAGACATGAATAATCACAATCAAAGAGCGATCGTGCGCGCCAAGCGAAACGGATCGCAATCTGACGGTATGTAAAAAAGAAAAAAGCGAAACAATCGGCAGTAAAGGTGTAAAACACAACTTTTTTGTTCCAAACGTTAACTTGCGAAATTTCATAAATTCAAGTTAATATTATTTGTATACGGTTTGTAGCTCCAATCTATTTTTCTGATTGATATCTTTTGAGCCACTGAATATCTTTATATATTCAATATTACTTCACAGCACTGTTTCGCGATAAATTATCTAATGAAAAAAAATAGCTATAAAAATGTTATATTAAGAAGAGAATACTTCTCTGTCAAATTTTTTAGATTTAAAATGATCTCATTGTATGTGTGTGTGTGTGTGTGTGTGTGTGCGCGCGCGCGCGCGCGCGTGTGTGTAATGTTGCCGTGTTCTTTGAATTCTCATGTTTATTTACGTTGTAATGCAGTCTTCAATGTAATTTCGAAATTTTGGCAAAAATATTGATAATTATTAAAATGTAGAAAATACCGAATCTTTCGTCCGTTTGGCTCGGCATTGCGTAGACGATCTCACATTTCTTGTCAACGAGCGAATAACAACAGCGATAACAAAGAGAACGAATAACGGTATCACATCATCCGTCGTAACGTCATCCATCGAGTGCCGAAAGAATCGTCGGCGAACGCTCCGTTCCCATGGAATGGCCAGCAGATAGCCTCTCGACTTCGTACGTCTCATATGTATACGATTTCGTAGACGGTGGCTTTCTTGTCGCCGGAACCAGTAACGATATATTTGTCATCCGTCGATATATCGCAGCTAAGCACGGACGAGGATTCCTTCGCCTGTAAATATAATCGACAAACATATCGCCGAGTGAGCATACGATATAACAGTTGTAACTACACGCTGCTTGCGAAAGTAAGAGAAAAAGAGAGAAAAGGAGAAAACGAGAAAAAGAGGTGAAAGACGTAGAATGTTGTAAAAATTCGGGTGTTGGGAGTGTTGTTTTACGAAACGTCGTTAAACGGCAAAAGCGTAAACATATTTACGAGCCGCCTCCTCGTAGGCATCTATTATTATTATTATTGTTGTTATGTTGTGTCACTTCGAATTCCGCTCGATAACGAAATCGCGCGTTCAGCGCGTATCCGAACGATTATTCATAAGCATTATAAATCAACTTTTTTTTTTTTTGCTTATCGAGTCACGACTCGATGGCTCGTTTATATCGCGTAATTATAGAGTGTTCCTTAATGAGCTGTTTCGCGATCGTCTTCGACGCCTCGTCTCGCCGTCTTGTCTCACGCGCGTAACACCGTACTTATTTCTCTGCGTGAAAGGTGCGAACGTAATTTGTGTAATTTGCACGCCGTGCTTGTAATAAACGTAGATGGCTTCGGAATTTAAATGTCAAAAAAGACACGCCGCGTTCTTTCGTTTCTATCTTTTTAATAATTTCAAAATACTTTCGATCCGACGTGTTCGATAATAATTAAATCGGTCCGAATAAATTAGGTGCCCGGTTCTCTCTTGCGGTTTTTTTTTTATTCTAACAAAAATGATTATAATATTATAAATGGTTATAAAACGGTTCTACGCGTCGTAATTATATTATAATATACTCGAGAGCTCCTTCTTCCGCATTTATCGACGTCAGGGTGAAACGTCAGGATGGAGAGAGATTATACAACTAATTAGTACACCAACCTGGAATATCGAAGCTCCATAAGGTGTCCGCCAAGCGTTCAGCAGATTATCCTTCCCCGTAGAGACGAACCATTTGCCGCACGAGGCAAACCTCAGCGACAATACGCAAGAGTCGTGCAGATGTAGCTGATACTTGTCCGCTTTCGTGGCGTGTAACACTTCGACGTTCGAGTTCTCCATTCCGACTGCCAGCCATTCACCAGTGGGACAAAAACCAAGGGAAAAGATTTGCGAATTAAAGTCATGCTGCTGCAACTGTCTGCCTTCACGTAGATCCCAGGAACGGACGGTATTGTCGAGACCTCCTGTCCAGAGCTTCGAGCCGTCGGCAGAAATGTCGATGCACGACGCTCCGTCCGTATGACCTTGGAACTGTCTGACCAAAGTCTGATTCTGCAAATCCCACACCGCGATATTGCCGTCGCTGCAACAGCTGAAGCAAACTTTCGAGTCCGGCGAGATGGCCAGGGCGTAACACGCTGGCGCTGAGGACGTCAATTCGGCTTTGATTCTCGGTGTTGGACTAGCCAAATCCCAGATGCTAAGTTGACTGGCTTCACCGCCGACTATTAATGTTCTACCGTCCGGAAGTAACTTTACCGACCTGCGTCAGAGGGAAGCGCGGAAACGAGACCGCTTTTAGCATGCCGTTTGTGTTTATTCCCAACGCGTGTTGTTTATTCTCGCGTCTTTCAACACGCATTTCGTTTCGATCGCTCTTACTGACCTGATGTAATTGTCGCGTTGTAGGCAGTCGAGTTGCGAAACAGGCTTCACCTCGTTCATGCCCGCTTGGCCGATATCCCAAACTTTGACACAGCCTTTACCACCGGTATAAACGTACTTGGTTGGATTTGAAATGGTCACTGCGCAGACTACTTCGCCGTGATCGAGGGTACTAATCTGACGCGCAACGCGCGGTATTCCTACACCCATAAGAGCGTCTTGCGGGAACGGTACTGGCTGAATCTGCCCGTCGCTCAATACTTGATAGCTGTACGCACTGTGAAATTCCGTCCGGTAAATCATCATCACGATAAGTAAGTCTCTTCAGATGAATTTGTTGAGCAATTTTATATTTCAAACAAGTTTAACTGATTAATTTTACTCGTGATTCAATTTTCAAGGCAGCTAACATCTGACTCTCTCGATTAATTTTATCTCATTCTTTTTTTACACCGTTCGATCGCTATCCGTCTCAGTGGCTTAATGAAGAGATATAAGATTATAATAAATAATCGAAATTCTCGCTGAGAGCGACACGAATGTCGCTCTGGAGTTGAACTTGTGAGATTGATTAAGTAGAGATCTTCAAGTAAGAGATCGGACACTCTTTCGAAAATTTCTCATTAACTCATCGTATTTTTCAGGATTCAGATTGTTTAAAATAAAACGAGATAGATGCGTAAGGTAGCGTAAAATGCGTGTGCATCTCAATTTAGTAAAATGTTACTTGAGGATCTCTAGTATCGGAAAATTCGCTCGAGCGTAAGAGATTCTTGAAGATTCGGATACTCACGGTTTTCCCCCTTGTGTCCCGACGGGAGTCCTGAGAGCCGAGTGTGGATCGTACAGTTGTTGCAAAACGGCGGGCGGCCGCGGTGGTGGATAACCGTTATACGCAGCTATCACGTCGACATGCGAATGTTGGCCGTGCGCTACCGGCGCGAGATTATGCGGCGGTGGCAGGCCGGGCGGTGGATAATGCAATGAGCTCGGATAAGGTACCGCGGATGGCGCTACCGAGCCGGATGGCATCGGCGGGCCTTGCGACAGCTTGCCCGAGTTCGGTTTTATACTACCGCCAATTGCCGCCACCGTGGACCCCGACGTCGGTGTGAACGACTTCGAGATCGGCGTCGTTGGTTTCTCGCGATCCTCCATCTTTTTCGTCGACGGCGTACTCGCGTTGCTGCTGGTGCCGCTTCTAGGTGAATGCGGTGCCATATCCTTCTTCCCTACGGTCTGCACGCCGGCCGCGCCCATTGATGGCACTACCGAAGAGACAGCCTTGTCGAGGCCGTTTTCGCGTGGTGACGTCACACCATTCATCACTGGGCTAGGTGGTCCGTCACTCGCGTCGTCCACAACTAAATCCTGATCGCTCTTCTCACCGTCGCTCTGCACGGAGGAACACCTCACGGAACTCTGTACCGATAATTGTGCGTGCGATTAAACTCGTCATCTCTCAAGTAGTGATTTTTTTTTTATCCGCTACAGCGGGATATCGATCTGAACCGGTCTCACGTTCATTTGCTCGCGAAAAAAAAAAAAACGATTAAAAAGAAACGTCGATTTTAATCTTTAATTCTCCAGAAGAGCGTCAGTGAAAATGGGATAGATTTTGGAAGGGCAAAATTCTTTTCAACAAGAAAATTGTTAAGTAAGAGAAGTCGCGAACGTACTCGTATATATACGTTATTCAAATAGCGGCTAATTGATATTGACGTCTTAACCTGAGAATGTAGTTATTTCGAGGTATTTTTGCAAATTATAAACTATCATTTTGTATAGACGTTGTTCGAAAACAAGCGTTATAATATTTTTTTTAAGTACAATCATAACAAAAGCTACTTAACGTGCTTATTACGTGATTTAATTATTGTTCCGTTTCTACTGATTTTTGTTTAGAAAACTGTAATTGAATTCATTATCCATATAATATTCTCAAATACTAATAATTCGGGAAACAATCAATAATACGCAATGTTGTTAAAAATGGTTTTAATTAGGATGTAAAAACATTTCAGATAATTATTTACATTAAAAAATCAGACGATTATTTCCGGATTGAAGATTAATCATTAACGTCCACTTTTACCAATGTAAATGAACTTGTAACTCGGTTCAATTTTATTTACCCTTCGCTTATTTCCTTTTCTAATTCTTAGAAACAGAAAAAAAAAAAGTTAAATCAAGATTCAAGTTAATCTACATTAGTAGAAACGGATATAAATAATTACGCTGTAGCTATCATCGTTTTATACTGAGGATTGAAAAAGAAGTCGCTCTTCGCGATTAATTACCACCTGTACAACAGTTCGTTGCACGGACCGCGGCAGAAACTAACGCGAATGATGTAATCTTTTTGTTATTAAGCACTTACGTGTACCGTGTCCTTACACGTCTCGAGTTCCTTCTTCATCTTCTTCATTGGATGCAACGGGTGATCGTGGTGGTTCTGTGAGTGATGAGAGTGGTGAGTCGACTCTTGCGGCGTACGCGCCCGGTTGTATTTGTCAGCTGGCGATATCGAGCCTCGCTGTAAAACACACGCGGTGTAGCGACGCCACTTTATTAGGGCGATCATAAATGATTGCCCGAGTACATTTACGTGTACTCGATCGACTGCGAGGAACATCAAGCAGATCATAATCACACGGCGGGATTGTCGATATTTTCTAACTGCCACGATGTAAAAAGATAGGTGTAATATTCCCAGGTGGATGTGCAGCGGGAGAGCGAAGGTTTTTCAGATCGAGGGATCGAATTTGATTGACCGTTTTCAGTATTGCTAATGTACGATGTTAAGACGGGAGTACACATAGCGCGTAACGCGTACGGAAATGACCCAACCAAAGTCCTTCGTTTCTTTCCATTTCACGAAATAAAAGGCTCCGATCGCTTGATTTTCTTATGCGAAGATCCGTGCTCCGGGCGCAGTTCGTACCGTTTTCGAGGGTTTCTACAATAAGCTATTACTCAAGCCTTCAATCTTAAGCAGCGAGAAATCGACCGAGTCGATTTATTCTTCTCATATTCGACTGTGATTGGTCAATTTTGTACGTTCCTTCCTTTTATATATATTATATATAACTACGACGCTCGATAGGGAAACCTCTCCTCAAAGATAGACATTCGCGTTCGCGATACGCGATACATACCGGCGTAAACCGGACACGCGATACGGGATGAAGATACGCGTCGTTTGAACGGGTATATGCGGGTCTCCCCCCCTCCCCCCCCCCTCCCCCCGCGCACCACCCCTCTTCCCGCCGTTAATCTCCCGCGGATATCGTTAATCTCGTTTAACAACAGACACCGCGCGGCAAGTACAGGCTGGAACAACGGATTAGCCACATATTCCCTGCGGCGCCGACGAACGTGACAAAACCGTAATTACCGGCGTCGACGCGGGTTATTATCAATCGTCACGCGAGCGCCCGCGATAATCGATTTCGACTTTACCCTACTATCGCCCACCCCGATATCCGGCTCGTTGCGAACGTATTAAAACGGTAACTTCCATCGGTGCGTCGCGCGCGTTGCCGATTTTTCATCTGTGACGCTTTTCAATGAAATATCAATTTAACGAGCGACGCGAAGCGTCGGTACACGCATACGATAAAATCGCGTCCCTGGCCCCTGGTGATGGTGTTTTGTAAAATTTATTTGTTTATTTATTTTCTATCTATTAAGCATTATTTATCATGCGCTCCGAAAAAAAAAAAAAACCCTTCAAACGCAGCGGCGATATACATACGTACGAAGATAAATACACGTGGAGTGGATAAATTACACGTTGTAAATAGCACTCGCAAAACGAATGTAAAAAAAAAAGAAAAAAGAAAAAAGTACTCGGAACGAGCCTGCCCTCGATGATCGTACGCGACAACGTCTGCGCTAATTTACGAATTAGCATAAATTGCGGAGGCGAGCGCCTCGCGGATGTACATATAATGCTCATCGAAAATCCAATGTAAATACAAACGTGCCGTGAGAATTCGCGCAGGATGTAATATTAGCGTGCACCTCGGTAATAAACCGCGTGAGATTTTCCAGGCGGGGGGGGAGGACGGAGGCGGAAAAATTGGCTCGCGTATATCGTCGCGTCCACGGAAAGGGCGATTTTGTCGAAAAGTATGTAAAAATTTAGATACAGATCTGAAAATAATTTCGTTGAACCACAATCAAAAAATAATCGCTTCTCACAAATTCCTAAAATACCACAACATTTCCTGATGCTTTCGGTAATATTTCGAATGTTTTTATACCTATTTTCGTCCGGATTTAAAAACCATCAAATATTTTATCGAGGGAACAATTTAACATAGCAATATAAATGACTGTTAATGTTACTGACACTGCTCGCGATGTATAATTGTTAAGTGTTCGTAGTACTCTAAAAACTATGCAGATGCGATGTACGCATATTAAATTAAACTTCTATAGGGGCAAGAATTTAATTTTTCAGAAATATTTTACAAAATTCCTCTACTTTTCCCTAATTTCCCTGATTTCCAGTTTTGCGGTCCTGAATTATGTAGAATGTGCAAACCGATTGTTAAACTGCCAAAACTTTTCGCAGCTTCTCCTCATTACGCTTGAGAGATTCCTACGTAATTATTTTGAAGCTCCAACAAAATTGCTCACAGATCTGTATATATCTGGGGTAAATTTTTAAATACTTCAACAGCAAAATCGTTTTCGTGAATGAAAAGCGGGAAGGAGGAGATGCGCGGCGCATCCACGGTCTAGCTGCGAAAGCCGATAATGATTATAGAATGGGCGCATCGACGTGATGCGACGAAGGGGGCCGGCGAGGGGGTGGCGGGGAGGAGGAAAAGAGGTACGATCGGACCCCGAGAAAGGTGGTGCCCCGGCACCAGGGAGGATGTACGCGAAGCGAGCGAGCTGGAGAGAAGAAAATAGAATAGCGAGAGGCGGAATGAGAGGGCGTCGATGGGCGTTTCGCGGTCCCGCGAAGATTACAGGCTCGGCAAACCCGTAATACAAGATACACCCCTTCCTTCTGCCAGACGTTATTCTTTCCCGTCGTTCTTTTTACTTCGGCGCGCCTCGGTCTTCCCGAGGACGCGTGACTTCTCCTCCAGATAAAGGATGCGTATCCGTCTTTGGAATCTAATACCTAAATTAAGTGACGGTTTATCTTCGTTACGTACAGGAAACTTCGTCGTATCGCAGCCCGCGTGTCCAACCCGCTCGAGCACGCTCGTGTCGTACGTAATTCGCGAGAGAGAGAGAGAAAAAAAAAACAAAGTAACGAGTGTGGAGCCTGCTTCTCCAGAGGTTTCTCGCGTTCGAGGGAAGAGAAAGTCCGGGGGGGGGTTACTTGAAATTATGCAAATAGTGGTAAAGTGTCTCGTCGCCGTCCTCTTTGTCTCCCATTCTCGTCACTTTTACGCCCCTCCTCGCGCCCGTACTCGCGAGCCGGTCGAAAGTATAAATTGCAATATGCAGCACGCACTCGTACGCGAAGTACGCTGAAGCGGCGCTCGTTGCACTCTTGACGCGCGCGCGAGTCAAGTTACACGCGCGTAATGTGCGTGTAATACACGAGGCCACGATAAGTGCCACTCGGTCGAGTGTACATTGTACAAGCCCATACGCGTTTTCGCGTATATACACCGTATAACAAAATCACACATCGCTTTTGCAAAGCGCGATAAATAATCACCGTAAACGTTTCGTTAACTTCCAGACAATTCGACAGAAGTCTCCTTCGTCTCTCGTTATTCGAAATAAAATCTGTTTTCCCGCAACGACTCAAATACATGTAGTAAATTTGTAACAAATAGGTAACTTTAATTAACCTCGTGGGAACCTGTGTCTCGTGTACGTCTATTCAACAATTTTCTATTTTGACTAACCATTGAAATGTCGACGTATCGATGCAAGCAATTATAGCAGCGATACTACGTGACTGTCGTTTGTCCGTCGGCAAAATTAGAAGCGATCGTATTCGCAGTCTTTTTCACGACGTTTCAAGTTAAATAATTAGTCGTGGATAAAATAGAGGTAGGTTACTTACGTGCCTATCTTCCGTCGAACTCAGACCTGAAAATAAACAGACGCGAGTTAGAGTACCGCATGCTATATAATTAAGAAGTACGTCTAAGGATGCGTTCGGGGAACGCTATTAACGTTCTTTGTGTCATTCTATCTTCGCCGTTTATTAGACATAAAACAAGGATAGAATGACGTAGATAGCACTAATAGCATTCTCTTCGAACGCATCTTAAATATAGATTTCCATATGAATAGGGTTGCCATCCGTCTCTTTTCCCAGGACACCATCTTGTTTAGAATGTCCGAGGAATTTTCTAAAGACGTTCGGGATTTATAATTATAAGAGTTCAGGATTTCACGGGATCTTCTAAATATTTTACTTTGAACCTTTTCGCTGAACTGTTCTGTATTAGTCCTGATTTGCAATGTAATAATATGTAAGAAATTAATCAATCATAGAATGTGAAAAGAATCGACTGTGGTCAATTTTTTCACTCTTACATTTTTTTACAGAGAATCTCACTTCAAGAAAATTAAAATACAACCACCTTTCGCTTCTTGAAAAACAGTGACAATTTTCACTCTTTTTAGAATGAATTTTCATTTTAAGAGTGAAATCTCACTCCAAAAAAAGTGAAATTTGAAGTGAAAACTCATTCTAAAAAGAGTAAAAATTGTCTTTTCAAGAAGTGAAATATTTTCAATTGTTTTCAAGGCTGGTTGTATTTTCACTCTTTTTATCGTGAAATTTTACTGCAAGAAATTTAGAGTGTTACATTAAATTAGTACCACTAATGAACGATCAGATGTGAAATAATTATTCGTTGACTATTATTCCTCATCAGTTTTACTAATCTGCATGCATTTTTATATGCATCCAGAAATGTAAGCGCGATCAAAATGTCCGGGGTTTTTGTAAGTTATACGTAAGTTCAGGACAATCGTAAACATAAATATTTCAATTTAAAAATTAAACCGTTCGGTATATTATGTAAACGCGTATGTCTATACGATATGATACGAAGGAATCTCGCGGGTATATTGAGAACGATCGAATGTCGAGTATCGATAAAATGTTAATAACGTGCTGCGTCGTAAAACGACGGTCAGTAGCCGTAAGAGTGGGGTAGAAGAGCGAGGGCAGAGGGGACCCGGATGGCATCCATATAAATGATCTTCATGCATATTTATGTGCGCTTTTCGCTGAAAACCGCCGCTAGCGCGTCCGCTAACAGGGTGACGCAAACACGCTCGCTCCACCGAAAGCGGATACCCGTAATAAAGCGCTTTGAACATTTCCCGGTGAGAGAAAAAGAGGGATCGTCAAAAGTCTCGCCTATATATACATGCATATATACATGTAGTAAAAATACACACACACACACACACACACACACACACACACACACACACACACACACACACACACACACACACACACACACACACACA
>NW_017305071.1:3813515-3820648 GCF_001594115.1 Trachymyrmex septentrionalis
TATATATTGTATATGTCTACACCTCTTCCCTCGATAATCTTCGTTAACTTTGTGACGATTGGTAGACATATTTCACTCTCTTGCGTGGTTATAAGTCGGGACTGAACATCGAAATAAAATTTCGCTCTGGCACTCGTATTTCTATTTCATAAAACTGCGTTGTTAAAAATTGTTGTATATTTGTATCGATACTAAAGGCCCAAATATCAATAATATATATAATCGAAATTTTCATAATATTGGTGTATACATAACTTCCTGGTATTATAAGGGATTATATATGATTGAATATTATTGAACGTTAATGTTATCTCCATTAATTAGATTTGTAGCGTACTCATAGTGGGTGTGTATGTGTCTCACAAAGGAGATTAAACACAGGAAATAAGGCACTTAAATTCGGGACTTTACAATTAATTACGATTACGTTTGTATTTTTAAATTTTAGGCGAGACTTCCTTCAAAAGTCTCTTTAAACTTGCATTGCGAAAAGGAAAAGAAACTACAATTTCGTACACTAGTGTTTTCAATCATATAATAATATAAAGTAAAAATATCATTACAATATCTCTATAATACTGATAGAACATCGAAAAGTTACGTATATCGATATGTCACATCTATGTTTATATCAATCGGTTTTACTATTTCAGTTACTGTAGAAAAATGGAAAATATCACCATGCAAAGAGTATTTTTTATACTGGTTTTCAATCGTTAAATCGAACGTTACCAGAGGTCGGGATTTTACTCGAGAATTTTTCCTTTTTTCCGTTCATCACATTGGATAATAATCATGTCAATCGCGAAAGACAGAAGGAAAATTCTACAACTGTATTTTACCAAAAAAATATAAGAGAGATAAAAATTCTGAATTTATCTACGTATCTGTAGATCAAAGATGAAAGAGGCCGATTCCGGGTCATTCGGCAATCGGTAGCGATACAATTGTATGACTGCGTATCAAAGATATCGCGGGAGTACAGTCGACTTACCGCCATTGCTCTTCAGATCATCCGGTTGACCACGGTGGATTTCGGGCTTGACGAGCATCGACAGAGAATGCGCGGTGGCGGGCGTACCAGGAGCCGTGGGGGGTCCGGTAGCCAGTCCGAGACCAGACAGCAAAGCTGCGGACGCGGAAGTTGGTACCGGAAGACCGGCAGCTGGCCCCAATCCGGGAAGTCCAGGTAGACCCGGATGAGCCATCGCCGCCCCTGGCGGTATTTGCTGAGCGTGCATTTGCTGAAGGAACCGCGGTATGTCTGGCCTCTGCTGCTGAAACCGCGCATGCAAAATGTCGCTCGTACAAATCGATTTTGTGTATGCTTGAGGGTTTATTACACGTGTGAAGATTCCCAAGAAACGCGATTATTAGAGAATAGTGGGTTAGGCAAAATTGAGAGCTTGTAGAAAATTTGCGTAGCCACAAGGGTAAACTCGGGCATTATGAATATTATGATCGTGTAGAAAAGATGGCTTATAGGCTATAATTTCTTTAATAATTAATAGTGCACTAAATAGTGCACTTTTGCAATCATTCTCAAAGATAATTAATATTTATAGTAGTTTATGTGTGCGTATTATTTGAAATAACAATATTATGAAAATGTTATTTAATATTTTTACTTTCGCCTGCAAAGTTTTGTATACGTTCCGCTAAAAGCTGCTTATAATGTTGAATAAATTACAATTAAGTTGTCATAATCAATGTTTCATACATAAATAAATACATGAATTGTAACGTGACCTATAATTTGTATTTTCACTATTTATTAAATATTATGCCCATCTTTCTGTCACAGTTCGGGAAAAATAGCCATTAAACAAGTAAAACAAACACACACATTACTTTCTTTAATCATAGAAATCATTGTTTGGTTTCCTTAGTTTAAAAATTAATAATAATTTTTATATTACTATTGCAATATCATTATAGATTTATAATGATAACCCATTAAATTTTAATTATATATATTATACACGTTATAATATTTTAATAATGTTATATTTCTCTTTAATTTTGATAGTATTCTCAGCGAAGCGATATCAAACACTACTAAAGAATAACAAAAATAAAAGTATATTTTTGGCATTAAAAAAAAAAACTATGGCCATCTTATCCGAGTTTACTCTATTACGTGAAATGCAATAAAATAACAAGTGAACGCGAGGTATTGTAGAACAAGAGGGTGGAACGATAATTCAACATGATTGTTTAAAAAAAATTCTGGCTAGTATCAGGAATACGGATGATGTTAAAAAATATATATTGCCCCGTGAAACACTCTCTCTCTCTCTCTCTCTCTCTCTCTCTCTCTCTCTCTCTCTCTCTCGCTCGCTCGCGTATAGAATAAAACTCGCGCGTTATCTCCGATCGTGAGATTGAAAAATCGCGCGACCCTCGCGGCGGACGCGGTATACACGTCGAAAATCGCAGCGTTCGTTTCCGGCGCGTGAAACGAAACGTAATAGTCCCAAACGAGGTTTAACATGTCGTGAATAATACGCGCAACGCGTGTGGCGCGGGAACGGAGAAAAGCCGGGAGGAAGAGAGAGAGAGAGAGAGAGAGAGAGAGAGAGAGAGAGAGAGAGAAGGATCGGAGAGAATCCCGCGGTCGCGTCATCGCGTTCCCGAGGTGTGCGGGAGGAAGACGAAAGAGAGAGGATGGAGGGGAAAGCGGGAAATGGAGGACTATACGTTCCTCGAGCAGTGTTATTAAACGAAATATTGATTCAACCTCTGTTTACCGAATAATACATATTCATGAGGGTTAGCGCTTCTGTCTATTTGCCTTCATCGTCCCTTCGGTCTGCACCGCGCACCCTTTCCCTTCGCGCGCGGCGCGGCGCGGCGTTTTGTGTGCCACCACCCGTCACCCCGTACTTTCCCCATCGTGCGAATCCCTTCGCCACGAATCCCACTCGACAGCCCGTAACATACTAGCACGCTAATTATATTTCGCGTATATACCAGCGACGCGCGTCGCGTAATGACAGATTGGCGAGATTGCGGTTTGCGCCGCAACGGCCTTGTTCGAGGGATCATTTTTTCCCGCTCTCGTCGCGGTAAAAGTCCCTCGATCGGACGCATCTTCCGCGCGTTAAATCACTCCCGCTTTTTTTACCAATGTAGACCTCTGTTCATCTTTTTCTAATACTTAGAATTAGGAAAAGAACATAAAGGATCGGTTCGATCGAGATTGAATTTTCATCTCTGTATATATTGATACAGAAACGGGCATCCATTGCATGATTTGATATTAATCCTCCGTCTGCAGCAATCATATTTTTATTCTCTCCGTTCAGTCAAGTTTTTTTTTTACTGTTCTAGACTTTCAAAAAATGTGGAAAAATTCAGTTACTTTTCGATCAACATCTCTATCTCTATTATATTACCGAATAGATTTTTAACAAGTTTTTTAACAAGATATTTTAGGAGGGGAAACCGGGATCCATTCTCTTTTATTTCGGAGAAATTTAAGAGTAAAATTTCGTTTATATCGCCGTTTATAAAAAAGACTTAGATTACAGAAGGTTAATTTATTTATGGAAATACTTCTCGCGGAGTGAGAAAATACATAAACATGTAATAGAAATTATTTCACCCGTCAGACAAATATTTGTATCAATAATTCAATAATTGTTTGTGACTTAAAGAAGATCACACATTGATTCGTTCGCGCGATGATTCGACTTTAAGCATCAGCTTCTTTTGGAATGTGACTTGGCTCGACAATAGCGTCCTTGGGATTGAGAAATTATTCGCATCATGCGCGCGAGAATCAACTCGAAACTTAATTATACGCGACGCGTCTACCGAATGTCAATCTCGTATTTCGATCGCGCATGCAATTGCGACAATGGAAATAAAGAAAATCCGGCACGTCGCGCCGTGAAAAATGTAATGATAATAATCGAAAAATAATAATCGAAATAGAAGAATTATTCCGTCATGTTGTCCCTGTCATATTTTTTCCGGAAAGTTTGCAAAATAACTGTTCGCGCGTGTGTATAGCGTATTCTCAATTGTATTATTATATTTATATACTTACTCCCATTATGGTATTTAATTCGGTCATCGTAATTTGCTTCGCTCTATCTAAAGCACCAGCGACTTGTTGTTGATGTTCTTGAGAAAGAAATGGTATAATTTGTGTGATGATGTTGCTCAATCTCTTGGATATCTCGGTCTGTAATAATAATACAAACATACGATAAAACGAAAAATAATTACGATAGTAAATCGAAGAAATCTATTATAAATCCAACAGAATGTTTGATATAATTTATTTGATATGTTAGTATAGTACAGATAACAATTTAGGAAAGTAAAGAGAACCGTTAGAGATTCCGAATTTTAGTCGACTCTGTTAATTTTTCCGTCACTTAAAAATTTAACACTTGTCATAAGATTACATTGCAAAGAATAGAGTTGCAAGGAAAACTTCGAGACTGGATTTTTAATTCATCGTAGACACGCTCAATCTTTTTTTATCCGGGCGAAATTTTACTTCCAAATCTTTCTAACACAAATAATTTTTATTAAATAAATTTGTATAAATTAAATAACTGAAATAAAAATGTTGGAAAATAATTCTGAATTTTTCTAAATTTCTTTGAAAGTCAAGAACAGTACAAAAATTTGAGCTGAATAATAAAGGACTCAGAATGTTTACGGAGTAACTAAAAATAATGTATCTACGATAGGGGTTAAGACTTTTCAAATATTTTCAATGCCGTGAAATGCGTGTTTTAATCCTCTGCCAACAATCGGGATCTTTAAAGGGATCTATCGATATTTCGAGTTCAAATTTTGGTAAATAAATTTATCTGTAAAAAAAAAAAATAAATAAAACACAATCGACTTTATAATGGTCAAAACTCACTGTTAGAGCTTTTGAAAAGTATACCAGAATTTTTTCAGACTTATATATAATCCGGAACAATAAAAAATTTGCTGTTTCTCGAAAAGCCCTTGCTGACGGAAGAGTTAAAATTCACGTTGCCGGTGCGGCGGAGGGTTAAGCCGATGGCTCGACAGGCGGATTAAGAATTCTCGGAAATGGGATAGAATGTGGAACGCATCGCGCACATGGGGTAATAGTAATAGTTTAGATCCCAGCTGCGGTCCCGGCTATTTCCCCCGGCCGCCCATCTCAACGGGCAGACAGACGCGTCGAGTGAGTAATGAAAGCGCGAGAGTTGAAGGCGGTGACCGCCTAACGCTTCGTCGTTTTAAACGCGCGAGTAACGAGCGAGGCTGGCTACATATTTCTGACCGGGAGGCGATTTGCTGTCAACGGGGCGTTCCTCTATTTTCGTCGCGTCCGTGCGTAGTCTTAGCGACGCGGGGCACCAGTTACGACGTCCGTATACGAGCGTAACGTACTCCGAGAATAAAGCACTCGCGAAGTGCGTAAGACGTAGGAAATAATGAGGCGATATTTACGGAGCCGAGCCCTCCCACCGTCGCGACGATTTTCCATTCCTCGTGAGAATCTCTGCTGTCGCCGTTCTTTGAACTTGCGGCCCAACGACCGGTAGCGTTTGCCGACATTGGGTCATATATATATATATATATATATAGAGAGAGAGAGAGAGAGAGAAATAAATATAGATAGAGAAATTTATTTTAGACGCATACGTACAAGAAAATTGTCAAATTCATATATTAGATATCAAAAGATAGATAAAGAAGATAATGCGAATATATAAAAATCCAGCTTCGACCGTTATAGGCGTTTAATTTCTAATTCGTATTGATTGTGTTTCCGGTCATGTACGGTCTAAAATATAAGATTCTTATTGTTTAAAGAAGATAAGGTAGCCAGAGAAGTAAAGTCGAAAAGGTTACGATACATTAGAATAAAATGTAATAAAGGTATAATAATATAAAAATGTATAAAAACAGAATGCAAATCTGTGTAAAGATAGCACTTGGAAAACAAAACTGCTCTAACATATAAAAAGAGTGCAAATAACAAGAGATTAAAAATAAAATCACACACACACACACACAAACAAAACGTTTTTCTGGGCAGCGGAAGTTTAAAATTGGAATTAAATTAAGTTTTAAACTCACCTGCTTGTGCATTTCCACATTTAGGCCATATGACATCTCATAGTACTGCAACAGATAAATATTTCCTGATATACTTCAATGATTAACTATGGAATCAATATACAATATTGCATACAATATCCAGTGATATATTTTAATCCTATTGGTCTGTTCGAATTTATTGTATGATCATATCGTTTGAATCAATATAATTAAAATTCTAAAAAATAAAACAGGAAAGAAAGAGGGTCAAGAGAGCGATCAAAGGATGTTAAATAAAAATAGATGTAAATTTTATTTTAAAACAATAATGGAACATTTCAATTCACTGAGTCTTTAAAATAAATAAATTAACGACGTATAAAATATAGTAAAACATGAATAAAAATTAAATGAAAGGAGTAGAAGACAAAGAATAAAAATCAAGAGCCATGCATGTTCAAACAAATGCATCTAATAATAAAATAATCTGATAAAAATTAATAGACAATTAATAAATATGGCGAACATGTAAAATGATACAAAATAATTGTTGAATAAAAAATCTCAAATAATTCATTATTTAAAATAATTTTTTACACAATTAAGAAAATACAAAATTTTCACAGAAAAAAATTTTTACATTAACAGACGGAGTCGTAAAGTAAAAAAGAAGAACATATTTTTTTTTAAACAAAAAATATTAGTAAAAAATTAATTACTTTTAAATAGATCTGAACAGATCGGCAGAATAAATAATTAAAAATAGATCAATTAACAAATTTTCCGCTATTTATCTCATTAATTAATCAACTAAGAAATCAACGTAATCAACATTTCTCAGAAATAGGAAATGTTTTTCAAAACGATTGTATCGTAAACCAGAGATTTCCTTTGAATTGTCCAGCAGCGGCCGGTTCGAACGGAGCTGCTGTTTCAACTACACTAACGTGTTATTAATTATCGCTAATCGTGATAACGTACTCGAGTTCGCCGGTCGAGTGTATTTGAGAGGTGGGCCGTGGTTGCAATTGTAAAGAGAACGCGCGCGCGCGCACGAGAGAGAGAGAGAGAGAGAGAGAGAGAGAGAG
>NW_017305071.1:3820748-3823949 GCF_001594115.1 Trachymyrmex septentrionalis
GGGGGGAGGAAGAGAAATGCGCGCGCGTGAGAAATACGAGACGAAGAGGCGAACGCGTGTAAACGCGCACCGACCAGGTTACAGGTTCTTAATTTTACGGGCCATTAGCCCGGTAATTACTCGGGCGAATTAATTGCGCTTGTAAGTAAGTTATTTCACCCGGGAGATAGACGCAGCGGCAGAGGTGAGGGTAGAGAGAGAGAGGAAGAGAAGATAGGACGGTGGAAAACGGGTGCCGAGGGATGGAGGACGGCGCTAACGGAGGCTGTTGAGATCGGTTGGCTGCAACGGCAACAGCATCCGACCAATAGCACACTCTTTCCCTGGGGGCAACGGCGTTCGTTCGTTCGTTACGGCAAGCGGTGCAACATCCTTAACGCTCGTTAATGAGGCCGGCGTCGCGCATCGCCAGCAGGAGGCGGAGGCGCGGGAGGAGAAAAAGGAGGAACATTCGTATCAAATGGACTAAAGCAGAGATTAATTGCGTTTAAACTGTTGGCCCACGTACTGCCGTCCCCGCGCGCACCGATTAGATCGGCGAATTAAAACGATAACGATAAATTGACGCCGCGTTTTCGATTTAATTATCTCGCCGTTCCTAATAAAGAGGATAAATAAGGGACTAGCGGCGTCTACGCGGATTTTCCGCCATCTCGAAATTGTCGACAATTTGCGAAAGTGGTAAATGTTTGTAAAGTTGAAAAATCTCCAGTTTATTTGCAATCGTAGCGTTCAAATTTAGCGTTATTTCCGATCGCTCCTTAGATCCATCGAGTCGTGAGAAGAAATTGCCGATCGCTCTTTGGACCCTTCGCGCGCAGCCGCGAGAAGAAATTTCAAAACCCCTTCACGACACGCGGATCGAGGGTGCATTTCTTTCTGGCGGCTCTTCTTGAAAAGTTCATAAATAACTCTTCGTCGTGACGCTGCTTCGTCTCCTCGCTTTCCCTCTCTCTTTTTAGTTCTCGCGCCACGGAAGAGTATATACGGCGGGAGGATGCGAGAGGTATGGATATGAGGAGGTGCTCGAATATTAACGAGACGTAGACCGCCGTCGTTGCCGCCGTGACCTAACAGCGTATTACTTCGTCATTAAACGTGCGAGACAGCTGCGCTTGTGCGAACGTTGTAGACTAATTCGATGAGAGCCACTGGCTCTTAGAGTCATTAGCTATGCACGAGCGCATACATACATATATATATATATATATATATATATATATATACATGTATCTGTAGTATATCTGACTACGTTACGCGCGGCGTAACGAGCCAATGTAAAGCCCCGACCCCGACTCCGACTTGGAGGATGCAATTAATGCTAAGAAGCCGAGGTGGTTTAGCGGTCGAGCGAGCATGATTATTCTGGATACGAGAGAGAGAGAGAGAGATACAGAGAGAGAAAGAGAGAAATGGAAGAGGAATACGGAGGCAAGAGGTAGTCGAGGGAAACGTTACGACGTCTAACTGGCACGTCTAACTTTACGACGCATCAATGATTGCACTTACCATCACGTAGTGTCGCTGAATCTCGATCTTGTCGTTAGCCAGTTTCTCGCAGTCTAGCTTCAGCCTGCGGAAAGAGAAAAAGAACATAACGTGAAATGCATGAGAAAACAGTCGAGTCGTCTGTAGGTTTAAATCGAGGGAGAGAGAGAGAGAGAGAGAGAGAGAGAGAGAGAGAGAGAGAGAAGTGGAAACCACGTTCTCCTTTTCTTTCTCTTTTCGCGAATAGAATATGCTTCGTACGTGGCGAGCGAAAGAAAGAAGAGGGGGGGGGGCAAAAATAAGAAGAAAACGCGAGGAAAAGGAAGAACCGTCCGTCGGACAACGAGAAAAGTTTCGATCCGCGTACACGCGCGCTGCTGAAAAATGCAAGGCCCGTCTTCCCTGGCGTTACGTGAAACTCGAGAAGCACGAGTTCGTATATATTTGCGAGCTGCCATTACGTATCTGTCGTGGAACTACGCTTGCAGGATATAGCGTGAACTCCGAGCAGCAGCGCGCAGCTGCGCCCGTTCCCAGACCTTTTTTCTCTCCGTGAGCGCGCGATACGACTCGCCGCAGTCCTTACGCGCGCATTTCCGCGTCCGATGAAAGAAGTAAGAAGAAGACAAGGTGGAGAAGAGAGAATCGATCGTCGCGATCAGGTAGGGTCGCCACAAATTCCTCATCCCAAAATTCAGTAACTTTTCCCCGATTTCTAGATAAAATTCCACGACTCTTCCTAATGCTTTTAATGACGTTTTGAAATTTCTTTTGTACAGAGCTGAAATGTTTAGTCCTACTTCGAATATCTCTTACGAACTCGATTAAACCTTACAAATCTGTTTACGATACTTTAACAATCGCGAATAGGACTTCTTTCAATATTACTTGATCTACTTAGAAAACACTTTTTTTAAGCCTCAAAAGAGGAAATTTTCCAACAACTGCACCATTTACAGGCTCAACGTAAGAGCTCAATTCATTGAATTAAAATCTATTATAAATATCTAGAGTCTACGTACGTCCTAATTATAAATCTTTAGAGTCTACCTACGTAAATCTAAAGCTAAGGTTCAAAATTAACGAGCTAAATTTTGATTGGCAATCCTGAATCGAAAAAGTGCTTCTTTTTCCTTAACGTGATGCCTTGAGGGCGCAATATCGTTATCCGCAAAAAGCACGTGACCGCCGATACTTACGAGTGGTACTGCGCCTGCAGGAAGTTGAACTCCTCCTTGATCCTGTCGCAGGACTCAGCAACCGTGAACTTGAATGGCTGGTTCGGTTGCGGCGGGCCCTGCAGATAAAAGAAAAACGTGAGAAACTGTACTTCAATGGTACCTCTCCAGTACCTACGAATATAAATCAATCGATCCGCGTCCCGGAGAAATGTCGACGGATCGATCGATTGAACCTTCGACAGAGCCTTCCCTCATTCCTGTCCCTCCCCCCCTCCCCCACCCCGAGATCTCTCTACCTCCTGTCCTGAATAATTAACTCCGTACAGCTGTTCGACCGCGAAAGGGCAGGGGTGGCGCCCGCCCGTACAAGCGAAAGTGATACGAGGCCCGTGGTAGATTGGTGGATACGAGGAGGGGAGGGGAGGGGAGGGGATGGTAGATGGTAGATGGTACTGATGGGTAGACGCGCACACAGTAGAACGTGTGCACGTGCACGCGCGATTACACGGAGCCGGGTACATGTGTACGGGGG
>NW_017305071.1:3824012-3826390 GCF_001594115.1 Trachymyrmex septentrionalis
CTCTCTCTCTCTCTCTCTCGCGCGCGCGCAGAGAGAGAGCAAGTGTTAATTACATGTTTGCGGTGTCCGCGAGGATTACACGCTACAACCGAAACTATGGGCCGCCTGGGTTTCTGTGTCGCGTATGAACACCACGTGTAGGGTGTACGTGTGCCGCGTGTGTACGCGCGCATAAATATACTATATCGTTAACGACGTCCTCCGTAAGCGAACATCGCGTCCTTCGGATCCGTAAATTACACGACGCCGCGGCGACATTGATATTCGTTGGCACCGCACGTGGAGTTAACACTTATACCTCGCTATAACCACTCTCTGTCTAAGCTAATGACATACGTTGAACTTGAATAAATGAATACTTGATTCGAAACAATGGGAGCGACGTGTCAAGGCGACGCCGTCGTCAAAGCTCTCGGCGAGGTCAAAGTCGCTCGACCTCTCGAGAAGAATAAAACACAATGCGCGTGTCTCCGCCAGTACGGTCGACTGGTCGGACAGAGTTGTATGATCAAAACTCGCTAAATTCTCGAAACGGAGTTGGAGGAGACGGGCGACAATGACGCGGGCGAGCGTGAGAAGAAAGGAGTTAGGTAGGTAGGTAGGTAGGTAGGTAGGTAGGTAGGTATAGAATGGGCAGGCAGGCAGGCAGGCAGAGAGGAAACGGATAGTCGGATGGAGGTCGTGGCGAGAGGAAGAGAGGAATTGCGGATAGAAGAGGAGGAAGGGACGGGTGTCCAAAGGTGGCCACGACGAGGGAAGTTGCGGTTTTCGCGGTCGCCGTGGTTGCGGCTTAGGCAAATTGAGATAGTTCGCAAACCACCGACCAGCTGACCTGGCCGTCACGCCAGGATGCACCAGGATGGCACATGCCGCACGC
Source organism: Trachymyrmex septentrionalis (assembly GCF_001594115.1). NCBI lineage: Eukaryota > Metazoa > Arthropoda > Insecta > Hymenoptera > Formicidae > Trachymyrmex > Trachymyrmex septentrionalis. The sequence continues at coordinate 3,824,890 of NW_017305071.1, forward strand.
TGCACGTCATCTCTCCGTCTCTCTCTCTCTCTCTCTCTCTCTCCCTCCCTCCCTCTTTCTCTCTTTCTCTTCCTCTTTTCCTTTCGCGAGAATCTAGCGGTGATCCTGACGCTCTTCGCGTGACGCCTAGCGTATCATCTCCGTTCAATAATTCATAAACAACGACATATATACCACGTAGCCAAGCATTCCCACGTTTTTACCAGTGGTGGAGGATGAAGTCGGAAATTGACAATTTAAGTGAGATTCTGTGCCATCTCCGCTTTCACTGAAAATAGAAAGAGACGTAATGAAGAAACCGCTATGTTAAATTTGTTAAACTGTCATCTTCCGACTCGGAGCTACGAACAGAATGCTTGGTATGTCATGCGTATATGTCGCTGTTCGTAAATCGTCTCAATCGCGAAAGGAATTAAACCGTTAGTAGCAGTGCCGATGATGTCGATTCCGGCGGTATCGCAAGCGCGATCGAGTACCACTGGCGGCCGGGCAAACAGCACTGTATCGTATTTGTGTGCTTAGCCCGGCAAATGTTAGCCAGCATATCGCTTATGGTGCTTGTTGAGCGAGGGTGATGGTCGATAGTTTCCGTAGCGGCGGTGGCGGGAAGGGCGAAGAGGACTCCTCGCTTGTGCATTTCTCGTAGCGATGCAGGTATACGGCATCGCGTTCGCGTCGGTTTAACGCCGATCCGACGTTACGTGGACATGAACGAACGAACGAACGAGCGAGCACGAATCCATACGTCGTGTTTGTCCATCCGTCCATATAGGGCCGTGTTTGTCCTTGCCTCTCGCTGTTTGAAGAACGTTGGGATCCCGGTCTGTGCAAACTCCTCATTATTGTGAACAGTGTACACGAGGCATAAACGCGCGTGCGCGCTCGCTCGGCTCGACCGAAGTTACACGTGTCAAGTCGCGCGTCACGTGCGCGCACATTGCACATATGATCGTAATACTTTTTTTCCCCTTCTTTTTTTTTTTCCATGCGACGGAAGCGAAACGCGATGCGTTGGCCCATGCGACAAAAACGATCCCTTCCACCCTCCGCGGGAGGAAAGCAAAAAAACAAAAACAAAAAAAAAAGTCACGGTATCTCTCTGGAGACCCGAATTTTCGTGATTCCGGCTCGCGCCGTTTCTTTCTCGTGCTCTCTCTCCCCGTCAAGATTTCTTTTACGACCGATTACAGTTCACGTGTTAACGCGTTTTTCTAAGGTCGCCTCCCGTCATTTACTGTGAATTTTGAAAATTTATGGTCTACCAGAACTGCCACAAATTCCTCGTCCTAAAATAGCATAACGTTTTCCAGATTTCTGAAAACAAAATTTTATGATTTTCCCTAATACTTTGAAATTTTTTAATTTCGTCCCGATTTCGAAACTGTCATGTATTTTGTTGAAATTTAACGTAGCAATGTAAATTACTATTAACGTTGCTGACACTACTTGTATTTAATTGTTAGGTTGCCGGTATTTCAAAACTGCGTGGATGTGATGTGTG
>NW_017305071.1:3826490-3830787 GCF_001594115.1 Trachymyrmex septentrionalis
TTATTAACGTTGCTGACACTACTTGTATTTATTATAATTGTTAGGTTGCCGGTATTTCAAAACTGCGTGGATGTGATGTGTGTAAATTAAATTTTTTTAAAGCCAAGAATTTTAATTTTTCAGAAAATTTTGCAAAATTTCCTGATTTCCAGTTTTGTAACAACTCTATATATGTAACTATAGATTATCAGTATTCGCAGTAAATAACGAAACGCAACCTAAAATGACACATTTGAGTTAAATACGTTTATGAATTATATAACGCAAAGTGATTTAGAATTTTATTATAGTTGAGTTAACGACAGTAATTAAAAGTAAGTCGTCTATAACGCGCGTACTAAAAAGTTTCTTATTCATTACGCCGTCGTCGGCCTAATTACGCTTAAGAATCGCTCAGTGTCAATATTTTACATTGATCTTAAAACATTTTGAAAAAGAAATTCAGCGAGAGCGGCGAGAGATTAAATAGTCGGGCGAGCGTTTAATATTCTTAGGTATATCTGATCCGACGGCTGCAGGTCTTAAATTGGAAGACGTCGACGATCAAATCACTCGAGTCGAATGAGCTCAGATACCGTTTTTCCAGATTGATTAGCGACGAATTAAATAATTAAATACACTCTCACGAAGACTTGATATTGACGTTGCGCGTCGCTTCGACGATAGAAATCTTCATGTTTGAAAATCTTTAACTAATTAATCACAGACTTTATGATAAGAGATAATTTTACACGTCTAGACATAAACCAAATTCAGTGAAAAACAGATATAAAAATAGATATGAAAAGAAAAAAAAAATGGAAAAAAAACATGACAAAAGATTAATGTATATATAATAGACAAAAATATAGACAGAAGTGATATTTAAAAATTGTCTTCCTTTTGCACAGATTTTTTACTAATCCGTTCAACGATTACACGCATATTTTTCAGATTTGATGATTCTTCTATATTAAAGCATTTTTCTTTCTTCTTTTACATTAAAAACACGATCTTCAGTGAGATATGAGTCTCATCAGAGACTTGCATCATCTTCTTGGAAGATGGACTGTTTCACCAGCAGTTGAGAAAATTGCTGCTGCTTATCCACTTATCTGCGCACCTATCACGATGTAATAAAATTTTTACTAAAAATGGCATCCAGTACTGGCCTGAATTATGACCTAGTGATTTAATACCTATCTCATTATTCGCAAATCGTGAAAATATAATAGTAATTTCTCTATCGTATTTTGAATAGAGATTTTTTTCTCCTCGGAAAGAACATATTCCGAGATCCACTTTTTTCGTGAAGTGCAACGGCATAATCGGCTTAATTTAAAATCGGCAAAGATTAGTGTAAGTGTTACTTTTATACCTTATATGTTACCTTTATAAATACCAAAGATTCCGAAGGTTCTCCATTCGATCTGGGCAATAGATTTAATTTCTATGGGACAATCGTTTTCTAGGGAACGCAAGATTGTCGGTTTAAAGGGCTCAATGTGTTACCATGAAAGAATCCAATACATGAGTACATATGTATGCAAGTGCGTATGTGTGTATACAAGACGAAGGTAGAAGAGCGGGACAAGGAGTATCCGTTGAAACTTTCCGTCTGGGGTTTCGTAATGATCGACGGGCCGGTTTGCCCGGAAATAATATTTGTACAGCTTGTACGTAAACAGCCCTGGCGGCCCTGCAGAGTGCCAATAACCACCGCCTGTGTCAACTCGGTCAAGCACCGGAGCATCACGACAAGGATGGCGGCGACGAGGGCAACGGCAACGACGACAGCGACGGTGACGAGTCATGATACTAATCGTCTCCAGGGATCGAAAGCAGTCGGTGCAGTGTACGACGGTGATGACGATGACGCCAAGTCATTCGATCTTTTGGTCGCGACTATATAGGGTTACCAGCCGTACTCTTTTAACTTTTTAAGTAGGTAAGTGGAGTGCTCGAAACATCCCAAACAAATTTTATTTTTTAACAGTAAATTATTTTTTATTATATTTTTTAACACAGTGAATATATAATTAAATTTAGATTATTTTCATATTCTTGACGAGATAGAGGAACGTAAAAATAATTAACTTTAAGACTTTTAGGCAATTTTCCTTTTATTTTCCTTCTCTAAAACAAGGTTTTTAAAACGCGTATAGAGTGCTCTGCAGCCACCTACTTAAAGATCACGAACATTCTTTGTATTCTTTTTGAGAGGTTGAAAAACTTTTGATCATTAATTAAGGATGGTTCGAATTGAAGTCCAAATGTACGGTTGACGAAATGAAGTTTAATTATGATATATTAAAGTAATTTGTACGAAGGTGGATTTTGCATACTGTTTATCGCACCAATTCCTAACAACACTTGATATTTTTACTATTAATTAAAATTTTATATTTATAAATTTATATTGACAAGAATTGTCAATAAAAATTTTACTTTATTAAAATTATTGTTTATTTGTCTAAATCAATTTAGTTAAACGAAGTTTTTAGTTAAATCAGTTTTTTTTCTCAGTTACGTACATTTAACCGATTCAACGCATAAAAAAATTATAACCTTATCTTTCCCTCTCTAATTATCATGTTTTCTTAAAAAAAAAATATATATATTGTATATATACATACTTATACTCTTTTCTTGTGATTCAAATACAATAACTCTTAGTTACGACAGATAAGTAGTGCCACGGGCTCTCTTTACGTTATTCTCGTCCCATCGCAATTTACGTCACGCGACGCGAATTAATCAAAAACGTCAGACGGATCTTTTTCGATAATCAGTAAATTCGTTACTGTCATGTAAATACGTAATTCAATTCCCGTATAGATTACGTCGATTACAATATTCTTTGAAAGTTGAAGGCGTTTTCATCCACGTCGACGTTTTAATTGACTCCGCTTGCTTTACGCGTCACTGCGCGATAAAATTGTACGATGTGTTATTAAAAATGTGACGCATCTCGCGCGTTTCGTTCGCCACAATTTTCATTGTCTGAGAATCTCCACGTGTACGAGAGTGTCAACGAGAGTGAGAAAAGGAGATAGAGGAGAGAGAAAGAGAGATAGGAGACGAGGTGGCCAACCGTTTGCACGTGACGAGATTTATAATGCTCGCGCCAATTGCATGTAACACGCTTCGCTCATTCCACGGTGTAATTCATCGCGGTGTAATTACCAATGCATATTGCGGTTCTGCGGAAACGCGCGCGCGCGAGCGAGCGAGCCTGCGGCCCGCAAATTTCGTGATACACGCGCGCGATATCGTTTGGCGGTATCTCTCCTCCTCCTCCTCCCTCTCTCTCTCTCTCTCTCTCTCTCTCTCTCTCTTCTTTCTCTGTCTCGTCTCGATTTCAATTTTGTCCCCCGTCTCTTCTCGTCGCGCCGACAAATAATTACAACGAGAGATCGGTCTGTATCGTCGCTGGATGAAACGCTGCTAATGAGATCGTTCCACCGCACGCTTGTGAAAGTAGGTATAAGCGCAGATAAAAATGGCACAAGTACGAGGAATAAGTAATTAAACACATATTACGTTCTCTATATTCATAACGTGAAAAAGATTTGAGTAGTTTTAGTTAAATTGGTCGATTCGTCCGAGTTCCTGTACTTTCTTCAAAGAAGTAAGTCATCTCCGTCGCTAATATATTTTTTGATTAGCGCGAGAAGCGGGAAGTTAATATTACAAGATTTACACAGAGAAAAATACATACTGCGATGTATGCAGGTAATAATTACATGTTCCAAGTATTTCAAAAGTTCATATATATCCGTCAAATCTGTTATAAATCCATCACAAGGATTTTAAATTATTCAAAACATATTCCAAATCCTAATAAATTTGATATTTTTATCAAGATTATTAAATAAAAACAAATTCGATTTGCTTATTATATAAAGTCGCTTCTTCGATTAATTTTAATAATATTCTAAATAAAAATAAATCCTTGTTTCGGGTATGCAGTAATGAATAATTTTTAAATGTATATTTTAGGATTATTGTCAATCAAAAAAATATCTTTGTTGAAGATAACTGTTACTTAAAAAAAAAAGGAAGTGAATTAATCGAGTAATCATTTTTCTTAGCAATAGAACAACGATATGTTTCTGCGTGTACTTCGAGGAAAAACTTCGAGAAAAATCCGCTGCAAAGTCTCGATGTATCCCACGCACATTTATATTCGTATATTAGCCGCGGAAAATGCGTCTCTGCATTCGGTGTCAGCGTCACGCGACCGCGAGAACGTCGCCGGTTAATCGCGCGGCGCCGAGCGCTCTTTTTTTTCTCCCCCCTCCCCCCCCCCTCGCCC
>NW_017305071.1:3830847-3831152 GCF_001594115.1 Trachymyrmex septentrionalis
CCTCGCTTTTCCGGGCGGTCGCGGGTAATCATCGGAGCCGCCGTGTGCGCGATGGCAGCTATAGGATATGACGCAATTGCGGATACCGAACGCGGGCGGCCGCGGCCCTCCTGGTGACCCACACCCGTTCCGCGCCGCGCCGCGCCGCGCCGCGTCGCGTCGCCGCGATATATAGATTTATTTTCGTCGTTTTCGCGTACGAGCTTTTCCGCTTCGGCTCGCCGGGTGTTTACAGTCGAATGAAAATTTGCTCGGCAGCCAAATATTTTTCCGTCGTCGCTCGGCTCTGTCCACGTTTCACTCTC
>NW_017305071.1:3831169-3869468 GCF_001594115.1 Trachymyrmex septentrionalis
ACGGGTGCGGCTAGATATTTAGCGCAGAAACCTGTGCGTGCGTGCGTGACGAGGGCGCGGGATTATCAAGCATTAGTCGAGAGGAAGAGGAGGGGGGGATCAAGAAAAATAAATAATTGCCGGAAAGAATTTATTGGTCTAAGCTCCGTCGGCTTGGAAAACATCGGCTACTTTTTAATTATCTCGTTAGCTCGCGAGAGTGACGTTGACAGCGGCGGAGAAATAATGCGATTCGTAGGTACGAGCGATGCGTATCTGGTAATAACTAATAACTGCGCGGCGGATAGATATCGATCGATTAACTCGAAATAACGCTAAGTTCATAGACACGTCAGAGGCAACGAGGAGAAGGAAAAAAAAAAGAGGACGTAATTTTCTTCGCGATTGATCACTGCAGATAGATACAAATAGATTAATCTGTCTCTATAATTGAACTCGCCAAGTCCAGGTGGATGGAGCAAAGTACGTAGGAATAACTATAATGAAAGCGTGAAAGAATGCGAGAGAGCGAGTATTAGAGAGGATATATAAAGTGAAAAGCAAAATGGTAAGAGCAATAATATAGTCAACGGCGATCTTTGTGTTACACAATAGTGTCTCCCTGGAAATAAGAGCCTGGTCAACGTTTCAGTTTAATAGAAAATGACGTGCGTGTTGTGCACTTACACAACTGTATGAACGCGCGGTATTCACATATTTGCTTTTCAATTTTTTCACACGTTCAGTCATCTTTTGATTGGTTCCGCCGTTTTTCATATCAAGACAATAAAACGTAGGACAATATAGGCCAGAGTTTTACCTCTGGGGACTCTATACAGTTTTACAATGTATGTGTCGTTGACGCTTGCAATTTTCAAAAATTTTCAATGGAATGCTACGGTACTTAGGATTAGGGACTTCCTGAACTGCTCGATTATTTACAGTGAAATGGGACAATAAATAAACACAGGAAGAAAGGTCATCTGTTCACCAAAATTGGAGAAAGTTAAATTTTCGGGAATTGACCATTCACGATACGCCGCATGATGAATCGATTCATCTCGCTCTTACCGTTTCTCTTGCCATATAATCTTTACATGGCGCTTGCAAATGGACTTTATTCCCCGTTCAGTTCGTACATAGATAACACAAATTACTCGAAATGTGGGACTTTATCTTATCGGCATAGAATGTCCTTCGATAATCGCGTTTCTTTCGAAGTGCACTTTACTTGGCATTTTCAAGTTTCTTTTGCTGGTCATCGTTTGTCGCCACTATCCAATTTTCAATATTATACCGAGAAAAATCTTTCGGTTGTTTCAACAAGTACAAACAAAACAAATTCTAATCATAGAAATGAGATTTATAATTATTGTAATTGAATTTCTGCAATTAACTGGAACGTTTAATAGATTTAACTATAAGTGTTTGTACCTTTCTGGTTGAATGATCATAATTTTTTTCCAGTGTATACTTTCACGTAACAATTGTGCAATTGTTATCAATTGTGAAATTACAATTTTTTAATTAATTAATTAAAATCCTCTGAAAGTAAAGGAGAAATTATAGCTATAGATATAAAGATATTCTTACTTGTTTCACAAAACTCTTTATTCTGATCTTCTAATTCTGAATTGTTTACAATTAAGTCACCACCATAAGATCAACTTTAATCCCGGTTCAATTTCTCTCTTTCTAATTAAACAAAAATTTCTTCAATCATTTCTCCCCTTTACTCCGAGAGAATTTCTATCGATTTATTTAAAAATGTTAGTTTAATGATTGATAACGATTGTACAATAATTACGAAACTGTACACCGGAAAGGTCTTATTGCATTAATTTAACCAGAAAGATTCTAAAAATTAGAAACAGATAAACAGTAAGTTGAACCAAGACTAAAATTGATAGAAATCAATGTAATTGAGCCTTGGAAAATTGCCTCGGCATTTCTGCGAAGAATTCAATTGGCTCGAAAACTCTTGAAAAATTCGCAATAAATTGCGAGGAGAAAATACCTTCCTGTATATTCAAATAAATAATCTTCCGTTCTCTCGAAAATGGCGGGAGAAAACATCGTACGAACAATTAGAAGCATTCACGGGGACATTCCGGGGGGGGGGGGGGGAAAAAAAAAAAAACGCGAGAATTTAGATTTTCCCGCATCCCGTCCGTCTTCACCTCTCTTCACTGGTAAAGAATATAAAAATCGAGGAGAGAGAGTGTCATACGCACCGGATGTCTAGCTGCGGCTGCCACGGCTGCCGCCGCCGCCGCGTTCATGCTGGCGCCGGGGTACATAGCCCAGGTGTGTATCCAAGTATTTTTTTTCCTTCTTTCCTTTTTTCCGTCACACACGTCACTACCGCGCCTCGTGAGGAGCGAGGAGACTCTCACCGTCGCACATCACAGCCGCGAAGCGCGTGTAAACAGAGAATCGAGGGGGGGGGCGGAGGGAGAGTTGATGAGGAGGAAGGGTCAATTCACTCTCTGGCACTCATAACCCGGCCTCGGCGTGGCGCCGGAATTCACAAGTCGCGCGGACGGTGGCTACACGTGGGGTATACGCGAGTCGCGCATCCAGCGAGTACGGCGTTCCAGCACGCGCACGCACGGAGGGGAATCCCACGCGAAGAGATTTCGAGAACTGTTTCGGAGAGCGATCAAGACGTGACGAACGTGTGTCTCCCCAATGACAATATACGCGGCACGATACGCACCCGACAACGCGCGTGTGTTAACTGAACTGAACCGGACCGCGGACCGTCGCGTCGAGGCCGTCACCGACGTCACTCGCCGCCAAGGAACGTTCGACCCGCCACCTTCCGGGCGCTAGGTGTCGCCCGGGTACGCCCTCCACGTGCTCCTCTCTCCTGCGAAGGGGAAATATTTTCGTTTTCGACAAATGTTCGGAGTTTGAAACCTGCGGGATGTCTACGAAGGCAAGAAGCACCCCGTGGTGAGGAAAGACGTTGGCAGAATCTTAACGGAAATCCTTTTCGTTGAGATTTCTACGTGAGAAATCTTCGGTCCGAACGTAGGAAAATATAGTATACCTGCGGATTCGATGAAGATGTAAGAATTCAAATGATAATTTATCGACGCGCTCGAACGAGACGCGCGAGAGGTTTATAATGGAGAACGGTTTGAGAATCTATAATTTTCTAAAAGAATGTAGAAAGATAATATAATAAAAAAAAAAAGAATCTAGAAGCAGGAGCAGATTCTTGCGCATAACGCATAAAGCAATCAACTAATTGGAGTCTTTTATTTCATAAAAAAAGGAGGAAATGAAGGACTCTGATTCGTTCATTTTCTTATGCATTATGCATTATGCATTATGTAAAACTCTTGTGCTTCCGCTTTAAGGTAAAAAACAAAAAAGAAAGTACATTGAGAAAAATGTTTGATACGTGTAACTATTTATTTTTATTTAAACAAAAATTGTTGTTTTAATCAAAATTTGATTATTCCAACAATTAGAACAACACTTTTTTTAAATGAAAAAGTAAGAAAGTTTTTGTTAGTCAAATATCAACAAAATAAATGGTTATACGTACCAAAACATTTCTCTCGGTATAACACGTGATGCCGTATTTCAAAAAGAGTTTTTTTTTTTCATCGAAAAAACGCAACAATTCCTATACTGAAAGAGAAAAAAAGGAGACCGTAAAGCATGTTTTGCACGCGTTTTAAACAAGTATAGTATACCTGCTGAGTCGATTTCTCAAAATATGATCCTAAAGACCAGTAAGAAGAATTTACATCCGGTGATAATTTCTGTAAGATGGTAACTTCTGTAGAAGTTTCACGAAGGACACTGCGGAAAAAGAAAGGTTAAACGTTTTAAGCATCCGCCAAAAGAAACGGATAGCTGATTGTGAGACAGATACATTGATCGACAAAAAAATTAAAGAGCCGTAAACATTTGCGTTGAAATAGTGTAATAGATGTAACTTAAAATTGAAAAGAATAAAGAGTATTCATACGTAAATAGGCAGTATTATCTTTTGCAATTAGAAGAATAGGCGTAACGGAAGAGACTAAAGGACAATACTGTGTCCACAATGGCTTGGTTACCGTACGTTTAGACCGCTACCTACACGCATTGCAATCTATAGATTAAACAAGGACACTTGATGTCCCAACATACAGTATAAACTGAATCACTGAGACAAAAAAACATAGATAAGAAAAAGAAGAATAACTTCGTTCCTTGTCTGACTGAACTGTATCGAAATCTCGAAACTAATCACTATGTAATGCCTTTCTAAAGAAGTATATCGATAATTTCTTTCTTCTTTACATTCCTTTTTCACTTCTGTAAACGCGTTCGTGGCTCTTTACTCTCGTTATCATTATACATATTTATATATTTCGGGATATCATTATCGCGCTCAAAATAGCTGCATGTTATATGGGATACACTATTATCGGGTCGCGCTGTCAAAATGGTGCGCTCGGCAGAAAACGCCGCTGTCTCATTATCTCGCGCCTTATCGACATTCCGTTCGGACGGACGGACTCAGAGTAAAGAATGTTACGACTTAAAAAGATAACCGCGTATAAGTGATGCAAAACTGAGTGGCGCGATAATGACCCGCGTCTCGTTTACTCCCGGGAATGCATCCGGATCTCGCTCGAAGAGAAAAATTCCGTTGGGCTTTATCGTTAGCGTTATCGCCCCTGCTGTACAAAACATAATATTTTCTATAACCGAGCTCTCGATCGATCCGGCGTCATTCTGGATATACACGCGCGAAACAAGTTCTTCTCTTTTCCTTAACGGGATTAGTTTTGTAAGTATAAGAGAACGTCGTTTATCGAGCTTATCGATCTTTTCTTTTTTTATCAGTCACTCGTCACTTTCGAGCTTTTGTACACTAATTATCGGTATTGAGAGCACAATACTTTTTCATCGCGCGAGTAGTTATCAGTATCGATTCCCAACATTTTCGTAAAAATCATCGCTATCATAGATATCGTGATAATAGATAAAAAGAAAAAATTCTGTAAACCTTCTTTCAATTTGCCCGATGGTGAATCTAGACAAAGTCAAACATGTTTTACAATGTGATTATAAACAATATATTATCATAGAATTATCGATGATAGAACTGCCGAAGTTGCTAATTTGATAATTTTCTATTTTTGTTTTCGGTGAATGAAAAATTATTTCGATATTATTTGTATTATATTTACATATTTTCAATATTCTGTACCAATCTTTCCGGTGAGTAGTCTGCGTTTTGAAAACCATCGAAAAAAAAGTGTTGCACCCTTTCTGTGAAACCAACTGTATATCTAGCAAAAAAGAAAAAAAACTGAAATAATTAGCGGAACCAAAAATGGCATTTTGGTATTATTTGTGTCATTAGAATTATTTATATTATATTCACACATATTTTCAATATTCTGTAGTTTATCTAATGTAAAAAAAAAAAGAAAAAAAAAATTGAAATAATTTGCGAGGCTAAAATGGTATCGTCATTTCTAGTATTAAAACCGCATGTTTTCAATTCTAACGACGATACGCTTGTGTGTACTCGCTCTTTTTTTCTGGACGCACGATTTGTTCTGGAAAATATTTCGAGCCAAAGAACCTTCGGCGTTCGTCGCGCCCCTCATCGGCGAACCGGATACGCGCCACCATCCATTCGCTTTCGAGCGCGCATTCGAGCGATTGACTCGTCGAAAAATGTGTTAATTGGCATTATTCCGAGCGGTTGCAACGACTGCCAATTGGCTCGGTCGTAAATCGGCGCGGGATAGAGAACGCCGCTCGACATGCGCGCGTGCGTGCAAACGCGAAGCGACGACCTGACGACGCTGAATTCCGATTTGGTCGCTTCCCGCGTTCCCGGAATCATTCTTTCCTTTGGGACCGCACGAACGAAACTGTCGATGATCGATCGAGCCTTTTCCTTTCGTCGCGCTCGAAATCCCTGCCTCGAATCTGTCATTTCTAAATGCACGGCGCGAAAATCTTTCTCAAGCTCACGTTCCACGAACCGCGAATATTTCAGGCAATTTCCAAGTCGATCTTTCCTCGGCACAAGTAGTCGATTCGAATCGAATACGTTCGCAGTTTGACAGAGAAAATGACAAGAGTCGCGATCCGGATAGGATGTTACGAAAATGAGGAAAACTTTCTGCGTGCGTGTACCAAAAACGGAAGAATGGCAGAAATAAAAAGGCAGAGAAAAAGCGTAATTTATATAATGTACTGGGATAAATCCCCTCAAGCGCTAGAATCACCATAATCCAAAGTAAAGCCAGAAGGACAAAAAAATATAGTAAGACGTAAGTAGTAAGCAAATTGGTCAACCACAATAGAGAGGACCTTGCGTTTTCAACTATGACGAGCTTACTGTTTACGTCTTGGTTCTTTACGTTTTTCTATGTTTCTGGCTTAAAATTCAGATGTATTAATATATATTTTTAAAAGAAAGCAAATAAATTGCAGATAATAATTAGTACACTGTAAATTTCTTGCAGTGAACTCTCACTCTAAGAGAGTGAAAATACAACCATCTTTGAAAACAATTGAAAATATTTCACTTCTTGAAAAAAAAAGACAATTTTCACCCTTTTTGGAATGAATTTTCACAAGGAAATGAACTTTTTTTTGGAGTAAGATTTCACTCCTTTGAACAGAAAATTCACTCTAAAAAGAGTGAAAATTGTCATTGTTTTCAAGAAGGGTGGTTGTATTTTTTTGGAGTGAGATTTCACTGCAAGAAATTTAGAATGTGTAGTATATAGTGTGTGTGTGTGTGTGTGTGTGTGTGTGTGTGTGTGTGTTATGTATATGTATATATGTGTATATATATATATATATATTATATAAAGCGATTTTTTTCTCGCCCTCTTCTTCCCCCCCTCTCACTATATGTGCATATGCATGTGTGTGCGTACATATAGAAAGAGAGAAGAAATCGCGGAGAAGAAATCACGTTACATACCGTGTAGGTGAGACGCGGAAAAAGCTCTCGAGCTTTCTCCCCATCTCTCTCGTGCTTCGTCGACTCGACAACAAACAGCTCCGCAACTGCAAAAAAGCCCTCGGAAAACTCCGGCCACGGAGCCGTCTATCCGCACGTGATTACGCGCGCAGTAGGTACACACCATCGACATTCGCGCGTGTGTACATATATAGATATGTGCAAAAAAAAAAAGATTCCGCAAGCATTTTCTCGCGTTTCGCGCGAAGGAAAGAAGAAAGAGAGATCGAAAGAATGAGGGGTAGGTAGATAAAGAGAAAGACGATCGTTATTAGCGCCAGGACGCCATTACACGCAAAAAAGAAAGGTACGTGACTTATTTCACGCCTCCCTTCTCTACCTTTTCTCCCACTTTCCGTTAATATATATTCGCCTCGGTGGAGAAGTATCCGCGGTACGCGCGCGCGCGCGCGCGAGAAAGAGAGAGAGAGAGAGAGACACGGCTTGCTACTTTTCATCTGTCAAATCCATTGGAACGACGCGGGCTGCGGAAAGAGTCCCCGGTGTAGAAGATCGAACCAGAGTCGGAAGGGTACGAGAGCGAAACGATAAGGTGGTCGTCGTCGTAGTTGTGGAATGGAGGGTCACAGAGAGAAGAGGAGAGGAGAGTTAGCTCCGATGGTACGCGGCGCGAAATGCTCTTCGCTGATTTCCTTTTCTAAATATGGCCGCATTCGTGTACCACGTTTTCTCTCGCTCTTCCTCTCCCTCTCTTTCTTTACTCGTGTATATACCGACGCGACGCCGCGCGCTGTAACCGGCCCTGCTTGCCCGAGGTTCTACTTGATTGCCAAGGCGTCTTAACCTCGGCCTCGTAGCAGCGGCGACGACGACGGCGGCGGCGGCGGCAGCACTAGCAACAGCAGCTAAGCACCAGCGGCAACGAACGGCGGAATCCGCGCGGACCGGCTCGACTTGAAGACTTTGGGAGACGCGCCAAGTGCGCCTATAAGAATCGCGTTCGACGCGACGTGGCCAACCTGCGTGCATAAAAATACACGGCGACGCCCCGTAGTGAATAAAGAGGCGTCGTCGAGCGGCGAAAAAGACCAATCCGATCGAAAGAACGACGGCCCGGCGACCAATCGCGCACGTTGTCGCAAGCCGCAGCCGACAGCTAGTCGTCGACTCCGCGCGGATATCGTATACTCTCTACCTGCCTTTATTATGCCTTTCTACGCGCTCTTCCCCCGCGAGCCTTTCGACCGACGACCGCGCGGTGTGTACGCCCGTGTACGTACGTGTGGACGTGGTATACGCGCGGTACGTGGTGTAAGCGCGGTATACGCGGTCGAGGATATACCCCGGCGGCGAATGACGAGGGGGATAGGAGAGAAAGAGAGGCGGAAGGGAAGCTGTATTCCCGTTGGTCTCTTCTGCTCCAAGCGCGACAAGGGAGAGTCGCCGAGTCGCGATGCGGGAACATCACCGTCGTCATCGTCTTCGGTCGTCTTTCCGTCGCCTCGCAGCGGAAAAAGAAAAAAAAAAAAAACGAATCCTCGAAGAAACCGAGGAACGTCGGCCGTGTTCCTCGTCCGCGACCAATTAATACCGACGCCTCTCCTTTCCGGATCGTTTCTCGAAATTGTGATTCGACGACTGTCGGCCGGGAGAGTTGGAGGGAACATTTGGTCGAGCGTGTATAACGATCGTCTCCCCCCCCTCCTCTCTCTCTCTCCCTTCGCGGAAGAAGATATTACACGGCGTTACGTTGTAATTCGTAATTCGCGGCAAGATCGAGCTTACGCTCGACGGCCGAGGGAATGGCCTCTGTTGTCGCCGCGAATAAAGTCTCGCTTCGTATCGCGCGCGTATCGCTCGATCGCGATGTAATGCCGCTGATGATTAAAGAATCGCTTTACCTTAACACACACGTGCACGGTTGATGGAATCGCTGCGGAATCTGATCTCGTCGATCTATATAAGAGTTCTCAAGAGTGACCGCGATAATAAACGCGCAGTACGTTTCTTGCGGAAATTAAATTACATTTGTTTTCATTGGCGTTCTGCAAACACTACGATTATCGATCGGGAATTTTCGTAATCTCGATTTTTCCAGATTGCGCGCGCGCAAATAGGATTACCGCGGAATCGAGTGAAATTTGTCCTCGTTAGTCAGAGATACTCGAAATCGGATTTATGAACAGCCCCGCACTCGAACGGAATTCGAATAATAATGTCGCCCTGAAGTGACGACGACAATGGAGCCACGGGTTAAAAATTGCTAGCTATCCCTTTTCTAATTCGATACGATTACCATCTCGATAAATGACCTCCCTCTCTCCCTCGGTTCGTGCGATTATGAAAATTTAATCGACAGTATCGGGTTCGCGGAGGTGAACCGAACGTAAAACGATCCGATTCCTCGGCGGGCGTGATGGTCAGTCATGCGTGTAATAACCGGCGCTCTTATGTATTACAGATGTTACGTGCCACGATGGTATCTAGCGGTAGACGGCGATACCATCTATTTCTTTGTACTTTCTGTAATCGACTTCGATTATTCGATAAATGAACGAGAAATTAGAGAAAAAGATGAGAAATAAATAAAATTGGCGATTAATGTAATGATGTGGCTCGTTAATCTCTAATTTACTTTAGTTTCCATAAATATTCTAATATCGTCGTCGTCTAATTATCGTGGACAATTATTTGCCACTTCAAAAGCTGTTTACCTATCAAAAAAGGGTGTTCTGCGTTAATCTCTGATATTAAGCCGCACTCACCTTTGTCTTGATATTACCACGAGAATTCTATCCCCAGTGGTGATGTTGTGAATTACTTATCCAAGCGACATTACCCATTGGTCATGATCTTATCACTAAAAAGGAGGTACAAATCGATGCGGAAAGACAAAGGAAAAGGGATACACAACTTTATTGGTTTTTTTTTTTCATTTCTCCATACAACTGGTTATTAGAACGATTAAACATACTTCACGTATAGTACGCTATCATACCACGCATCGTACGTGTCAATTTGCCTGTTATTCTCATGATGCGATACGCGCGTAGAGAACATACGTCGTAAAAAGACATCGCTCCGAAAACGTCGAATCTCGCAAGAATTAATTATCTGCACGAAACACACGCGCGCGCGATAAAATTTTTCCCGAAACTTACAACGCCACCATTTACAAAATGTAACACTGTCGAACGTGTGTTGAGCCAAGAAAAAAAAAGAGATATAAAATTCGATCTATTTCTTGGTCTACGATTGTTTCAAAGTCACGGCAATGCGGGAATTTGAATTAATTAACTTAATAGGGACAGAGCTATAAAAAAAAATCTTTTTACGCAAGCGAAGAAGACAATTCAGACCAATTAGCAGGTGCACGGGTGCAAAAATCATAACTAGATGAGTGCGCAGTTAACAGTTTTTACATGTATACGCAGGATATATATATTGTATTTCTTTAGCGGAAATTAATTACAATTTCCTATAAAATTAATATTAATTTTTTATAAAATTGACATCAATTGATTTATTAATTTCCCTTGAAACTGATACTTGATGGAAAATTTGATTTCAGGAAGATTCTAAATATTATTTCATTATGAACTTAATCCAAAGAATTCTGTCAAAATGTGAATCTATTAATAAAGCGAATATTGATATGAGCATATAGATAACATGTAGATACATCTGCACCGTGTCGATCAGCCAGTTAAAAATACATTTGTTCTCTCTCTCCCTCTTTCCATCAATAGAGGGGAAAAAGAAACAGATTTTTTTTTCTTTCTACATAATTGCCCGTGAGACCTCCTTCCTTGCGCGTCGATTCTCTCAGGACATCAGCCGACTTTCATTCATCGATACCTAACGTATCAGCTTTAAGTTAATAACACAAGTCAGAGTACGATATTACATCTTGCCGCTGATTATTTCGGTGGACGTTCCTGATCCGCGAAATATTTGGTCGCATTTGGGAAGCGCAATGGATCCGGAAAATCTGGCGTGCCATATCGGCACGGATTTAAGCAGTCCCTGATTGCCTGACCAAACGCGCGACGCACAGCGAGATCTGCTGCGACAGCCACAGCGGCGCCTTCGACCTCCTCGACACCGGCACGACCGACTCCCTCTCTGACCAACCGTTCCATGGATGCTGCTATAGTCGAATGATGATTTGGCGTAGGGCTAACTAATAATCGCGGTTTCTGTTGTTCGATCAACTTGCGACGTTTACTTGGTAGACCGCCTAGATACGCGTCACTAAACGTCGTCACGCCGCTGTTCGGTGTTACACCCTGCATTTGCAACTGTCTACGTTGTCTCACACCATCACGACCGATAATTGGGACCCAATCCTAGAAAAATATATATATCCAACTTATTAAATAAATATATGTTGCCAAACAAATATTATATTGGAATGTTAAGACTTTTAAACGTGTGTTAACAAATTTTTAACGGAAAATTTTTGTTATTAAAAATTTTGGTTGAGAATTAAATTCAATAAATTCTTTTTTATATTCGTGTTGACTTACCGAAGGTAAAGCTTCGTGGCCAGGGAATGTTTCCGGAATTTCTTCTCGGTCCTCGGGTAGTGAGCTTTCGCGTGGTGACTGTTGCTGTTGCTGCTGCTGTTGTTGCTGTTCTAAAGTCTCGGTTTCCATCGGCTATACATTTATAAAGAATTTTATTATATTACCATATTTTTATACCATAACGGTAAAAAAAATGATAAGATAAAGTTGATTACCTCATCTTCTGGTTGCGCTTGTGTGGATTGGCGGGTCGACGACGATTGGGATGATGCATCCCTGTACACCAAAAGCGGTATGATCTCCGAATCCGGGGGCTGTGGTACGCATAAAAAGTAAGTACGAAGATGGGTGATAAACCCATTCAGCACCCATTGAAGAAGAGCAGGATTGCCACCATCCATCAAGTCACGCTACCAAAACAATCAAATTGCGTTAATAGAAAATATAAATTTCTTCCCCAGTTTCACATTTAAAAGAATCAAAACTCACCATAAAACGTGTCGCAATCGCCTCCAATCCAGCTTGGCCACCGCGTAGCGAGTATCGAAGTACTGTACAGATTTGATTGCACATGTTCATCAGGATACTCAATATATCTTGTCCAAACCTAGTATCATCGATTCCTGCAAATCCAATATGTGTATTTGGTTTATTGATTTTAAAATATACGCAACACGTAATATTAAAATACCAACCGGTGTCGAATAAGATTCTAAGTATATCTCTTGCGTGGCGAGCAATCAACGATTCGACGGTCGCGCAAAGATCAACGCGGGATCCAATTCTGCCGCTGGTGTCTTCCTCGGACGCCAGAAGATTCTGAATATGAGGCCGTAGTTGAGAAAGTAAACGCTCAGTTGCTTGTTCTTGAAGGGCGTCTGATGATGAGGCGCTCGAGAATGTATACTGTAGGAACTCTTGCAGTGGTCTTCGAAGACGAGCGATAGGCCCCCACTGACCGAGACGTATTCTGATCAATCCGTCCAGAGACGTATTTTGTGCCTATATGAGATAAATTTCTCTTTAGTATTATGAACAATAAAAACTTCATATCGTATAATAAACAACGCTAAAGTTGCAAGTAATGAAATTACCAGAACTACGAAGAGATCGACGAGGAAATTCTCCTCTCTGCCGGATTCATGTGACGTGAAAAGATCCATAGATAGACCACCACCCTCGAACAAACTGGCCAATGATGGAGGATTTCCGATTAAGCTGATCGTCAAGAGAAAAAAATTGCGCGATTAATGTTATGTATTCATAATAAACGATTCTTTGATCTTTAATTATTTAACGCACCTATCACTTAAGAATCCTACGTGTATGTTATTATGTACGTTACCATGTACCATTTGCATTATATTTCCAAGATTTTCCATCAAATTTGGAACTGTAACATGATCAACGTCAATATCAAAGTAAATATTTAAGTTCGCTGTTACTATAATATTTAAATTACCGTTATTGTGTAAAGGTTGCGATTGACCGCTTGCCGATTGACTTAATATCTGTTGCAATAAAGTCACAAAAGGATTATTAGTAGTCGTTTCTGCATTCGTCGTTGATGTTACGTTTGCAGAAGTAGAACTGGTGGTCGTAGTCGAAGTTGTTGCTAGAAAAATATTTTTCTAATTACAGAAACACGTATTTACAAAAAAAAAATTTTTAATCCTCGTATTATCTACCAGTTTGATTAGTTTGATTCTGAGCGTCTGCTGTAGTTGTCGACGTCGTGCGCGTTGTTTGCGAAGAAGTTGCCTCGGTAGTTACAGTAGTACTCGGAGAACGGTATACATGGTGCGAGTTGCATGGAAGATAGGGATCGAAATCGAGGCCTAATCCGATACTCATGCCAAGACCCATTGGATGAGCATGATGATGGAACACGTGCGGTCGCGATGTACTTCGAGTTTGCGTGGCGGTGGTAGGGTGAGTACCCGAATTGCTCCTGTTTCACAAATATTTAATATTAGATATCAGTATTTCAGAGAGTAACGCGTTAGTACAGACTTTTGCATAACGCGTAACGCATAGTGTATAAGCGAATCAATCAATTAGAAACCTTCCTTTCCTCCAATTTTATAGAAAAGAAAAATTTTGATTGGTTAATTCTCTTATATACTGTGCATTATGCGTTATGGAAAACTCTATGCTGCGGCCATAACTCAAAAACAAGGAAAATGTTATATAAATTATAAGATGATTTCATGTTACAAAAATATTGTCAATATCACCAATATTATACCGTGCTTGAGTGCTTTGACCAGCGTTGGTGCTTCCACTGTCCATTGACGAAGAGATACCTTGTTGCGTTCCTGTAGTAGTAACGGGCTGATTTCTCGTGCTTATAGTTGTGGTAGTAATACCGCCGTGCACCATGTGTCCAGCAACAGCTTGCATAAAGTTTCGCATGAAATACGGCGGTGGTGGCGTGCCAAACGGAAACACATTTGTTCTACCTGTAAAATGGAAAATGTCGAATAAGTAAGCGTTATTTCTTTAATAGTAAGCCAAACATGTCACGTAATGCACGATTTACGGGCGTTGTTGTTGTTTTCATTGCCTGACGCGTTCTGTTCATTGCTTGATCCAGCATCTATATTGCTCTCGGAACTAACTTCCATCAGCACCTCAACATTATTCGGTAAATTGAATACTGTATCTAGAAAGGTAATATACATTTTGATATACCGTCTAGCATTTTGTAGAATCGCATCGTAATATAACGAAACGTACCAAAAGGCGATTGGCCCTGATCTTGTGATCGTTCTGCATGCGACTGCGTCGCATTGTCGGATTCTCGCTCCTGATTACCCTCCTCGGTATTAACGCGCGACGAAGTTGTCGATCCAACGTTATCCGATTGCGCCTGATTACCAGATTCTGTTGTCTCATCGTTACTGTTATTATTATTAGCACTGCGACCATTCAAACTAATATGTGCCTGTGTAAAATAAAAAAAAGGAATGTTGAAACAATATCAATTATATGGATAAATAGGAGCGGAATCAGTTATTTATTATTTTATTTCTTGTGTATTTTTTTTATTAATCGATATGCTCACCTCCACCTGAATCGGAATACCAGGCTGTAAAATAGCCGAGTGCTGTACTATTATTGGTCGGCATCGCAAGTTTCTAGGTGGTGGTTGACTCATATCAATGATAATGTCACTTAGCGCGTGACAGCAATGCGACATAAAATGCAGAATTTCACTGACTCCATCCACTATTCTCTGATTCTCCTCTACGTTTTGCGATCCGGGCTAAACACAATGATTAGTCAGTTTTCAGTAAAGTAAAATTTGGTCTTAACGTGTTTAATGATCAATACCGAGATCACTGACTTACCCCCGGTGGTAACGAAGGATCGAGAAGTGTAAGCATGCAATAACGTTCCAAGTATGGTCTCAGTCGTTCTTGAGTGTTGCACAGTCTTTGCAATAATATTGCCATTTGTGGAGGTCGTGGGAGACTAAAAGATAAATAATTAACACAATCATATGTATATCTACGTCTGCTAATTAACTCGACAAATATCTAAATTGGTACATACTCTTGCTGAGTACGTCTATTTTGGTTAGGAATGCTTGATGTAGCCTCCGCGTATGTAGTCGTGTGTGCTTGTTGCGGTTGTGATTGAGATTGCGACTGCGATTGAGAGTGCGACTGCGATTGAGAGTGCGACTGCGATTGCGACTGCGACTGCGACTGCGACTGCGACTGCGACTGAGAATGTGACTGCGATTGAGATTGTGACTGTGATGATTGTGCATCATTTTGCTCATTTGCATCGCTTGAAGCTCTCGTATTTTCACCGTTAAAATTGTTGTCTACAAATCGTCGAGTAGTCACATCTTAAAAAAAGAGACACCACAATATGTAAAATTATGCTAAAGTATTTGAAAAGTAATCAGAATCAGATCCGCAAATATACAAACCTCTGGCCAATGCAACTGCGCGTGCCCCGGCAGCTGACAACGCGGCTGTGATGACGACAGCGGCTGCCTCAGCAAGTCTAGCACCGTCATCTCTAGAAACGTCGTTGTTCCTGAAGAATTACATAAGCATTGGCTGCGTTCAGCAGACAAAACTGATAAGTGAGCACTTAAGATTTTTTAATATGATTGGATTTTGCCTTTAATTCTTTGCAAATCTACATAAGAACCAATCCTATTAAAGAATCACTGAGCGTTCAATGATCAGTTTTCTTTGCTGAACACAGTCATTGTTGTGCAAGAAAACTTACGATCTAAATATCATTCAACTCACTCGTTTTGTTCGAGCTCTGAATCTTGCGGTTGCTGCTGTTGCTGTTGCTGCTGCTGCTGCGTCGTTGACTGATTAAGCTCCGGGGGCGGATGCAGAGGTGGGGCACTAGGATCGTCCAGCCGGTCGATCAGTTCATTCACACGATCGAGCATTCGACCAGCATGATTCAGTCTACTACCGGACAAACTGTTGCTCAATTGTGGTATACCTAAGGGAGCCATCAAAACGTCACGTGTTAAGCAAAAGAGAACACATGTAGGAAAGAATAAAAAAAAATCAGCATTACCGTGGCCTTCAACAATTTCGGCCGGCACAGACATAGCTCCCAGATACATCGCATTGCCATGCATCTGAGTGCGTGTAACTCGATAGTGTGGCCTCTGCGAACTCTGCCAGCCCTGTCTGCCCTGCCCTTGTGTCTGCCCACCATCGTTCCCGTGTTGACCAGGCTGGGGCGGCGCACGTTGCACCAGATGTATGACTTTTCCATTGACATCTAAAGATCACATTGTGTCAATGCATGTCTGTCGTACTCCATACAACTTGCAGCAAGTTATTTATATAAGTAGGTGTGTGCAATATATACATATATATATATATATATATACCATAATCATTTAATTTCTTTTCATCTTGAAGCACTCGTCCGCAATAAATCAACCTCTGGGAATCAGCTGGTACCGCGACGGACTCTGCTATGAACTCTTTAAAGCCACGTACCGTGATTTGCTTTAAAGGAGAGAAAACATGCAGAAATATATTATATAAATAAGCAAATAAGAAACTACTACTTGGATGGTGGAGCACTCAAGTGTACGGAACAAGCCATGTACATTTCTTTCAGTTATCTCCAAATGTTTCCAAGACACATCTATAGACGCGTGTCGATCGCAGCGAACCACGGCGATCGACACGTAATCACGGAATCAGGAAAAGAAGGGGCGACTTACGTCGTCCTCCAGGGAGAAGACGTGATTCTGCGAGTCCAAGGTCTTGACTGTTAGGTCGATCATCCTCGTAGGGCGCGTAGCACGCGGATTCAGCACCGATGAAAAGCTTGGAGGTGTCGTCGGATGGATAGCGACGACAAACGTACAAAGGCACCAGGATATCCGGGATACTCACAGATTCGGGCTACGACGCCTTGGCACGATGTCTCCTCGGGTCGCGATTTTTCTCGTACGTTCGGCACGTTCGGCCCAACGAGGCGAGGAAAGAAGTGGAATCAGAAGTGAATACGAATGATCGTAAGATAACGTTTGTTGATCCTTGACTCCGCTCACTGCGCGTTCGCTCGTTTCGCTCGTTCGCCCGTCACCACGTTCTCGCGCTCGGCCCTTGTCGCGAGTTTCATTACGTCGCACAATGTCGCGGGTCGAACGAAGGTGGCGCAAAGGGGGACGCGATGTTACCCAGAATGCCATTTACGACAATTTCAACAGTGGCGACGCGGTCAACGCTGGCAACACGTGGTGGCGATAGTCCCTAAAAATTTACCGCGCGAAACGGAAGTTACAGAGGTCGAATGAAGGTTTACCATATGCTGTGCATGACATGGTTATGTCGAAGATTGTCGAATGTATCAATGGGTGGCACGACGATGCGCATTGTAGAGTTGGTTGAAGTTGGTTTGTTTTCTTTTGTGTATTTGCTGTTTCTACTAATTTGAAACGTAGAAATTCTTAACTTTAAATCAAATGATCGAAAGATTGCCATTTATGGATTTTCGAGAAATTATTGAAAGGGACAAGTAAACTACTCTAAATTTGACTATTTCTTTTAATTATTATTTCGTATTATTGTTGGAGGAAATAGATACATATAGGATATGCATGCATCAGACGTCCAAAGTCTAATTGGCTCTCGATATTTTAAGTTATTAAACGATAAGAATATGGCTACGGCTTTTGGACGCTTTCAGTGCTTTTCAATATTTCTATTCTCATTTTCATCACGTCTAATGAAAGATAAAAACAGAATGATGATTACAATTATCATTTTCGTGCTGGTTATAGAAAAAGAACATAAAGAAAAAAGGTACAATATATTTTTATTTCTCTAAAGTCAATTAATATTTCAAAGTTATATTTTAAAATTAACGTTATAAAATTTTAATGATTCAACACATTCAGATTTATTTTTTGTTTTTTTTTTTTTACTTATATGCAAATAACTCTTCCAAATGTCGAGTGAGTCCATTTCTATTAATATCAATTACTTTAACATCGATTTAACTTATTTTTATCTTTCTCTAGAGAAAAATTCTGATAATTAAAAAAAGATTAAGTATAAACTGAGACTTTATAAAGTTAATCTGCATTGATAGAAATGGTCATATAATATTAATTTCTCCCAATATAGATTAATTTGAATTTCGATTTAATTTACTGATCGTTATTTTTTTTCTAATTCTTATGTTTTACCAATTGATTAATTTAATTTAATTTTGGTTAGTCCCAAGTTTTTAACTTTCTCTAGTTCTAAAAATTAGAAAAAGAATAAGTTGAATTAAAGTGAGATTAAAGTTAATCTATAATTTTAAAAATAGGTATTATTAAAAAAAAGATAAAAAATAAGTTAAACCGAGATTAAAGTTAATCTACATTGGTAGAAACGGGCATAAGAATGATAAAAAAACAATATTCATTTTTCAAAAAAATTCAACTTTATTTTTTTTAGAACAAAGAACCATTTTAAATACAATAGGTTGCTCTACGAACGCAGTAATTTAATTATTGCATCTCACAGTTGATGTATGAATAGTATAATACGTTTTAGTGAGGGAGACGGTCTCGATAAGAATATGATATAATAATATAATAATTAATATATAGTGATGTAATATGTAATTTTATAGTCATTGGACATCTCAGCTACCAAATCTTATTAGCAAAAATATAGCAGACAAATCTTATCAGCACGAATATACTAAAATTTATTAACTGATCAAATATAATATTAAATTTAATACAGAAACTGATCAAAATCATTTTGTTTATTTATTTAAATATGAGATATTTCATTCAAGTGTTTATAGAATGACTTTTGTCCGACTTCTGCTGTAATTGCTGTTAGATTATAGTATATAGTATAAATTTTATACTGATGAAACCAGGCTATAATCTATTATTACAGCAGAAGTCGGACAAAAGTATGATGTAAGTACCGGCTTTGATCTTTTTCTAATTCTTAGAAAAAGATAAAAGCCGGTATTTGTAGTCTGTCTTCTTATTTAATTTACAAGCATCTTAAGTAATTAGCATCTTAAGTTTCAAAAATTGTTTTCAAGTATCTTAAGTAGTGTTTCAGATGCTAATACAGCTCCGTAATTGGTTTACATCTTAAAAATGATTTTATATATATATATATAAAAGAACCAACTATGAATACTGGTCAAACGCAGTAAGTATTAAACCCGAGATTAAAGTTAATCTTATATTGGTGGAACAGGGCTTATGTCGGCGGACTCCGCTAACAGAATCCGAGATTAATGCGGATGTAGTCTGTCAATCTACAGTAATATCTCTGCTTGGATTCTGCCGATCGACGAACTGCTAGCGTTTTACTCACTGGGATATTCATCGGAAAAATGTTAATGACGTTTTGGTATCACGAGCAGGAAGTGACGGGTCCCGCGATATGGAGGTCTTCCTGGACTGTCAGACGCGACAACGAGTGCCCTGATGCCCATCTTCCTCCGGTCTCTCTCCGCTACGCTGCGACCCCGAAGGGTCCCGTATCCGTACAGAAAACAAGAACCAGCAAGAGCGATGGAAGTGAAAAGTTCGGCCGGAATTATTCGACCGTGACCGCGGCGGAATGGCACCGGTTTTAAATCCCCGTAAACACACGCGTCAGAGGCTCTCAATGTCGCCTGGAATATCACGACAAGGAATACGGGGGATGTATGACATTTCTAGGTGATAATTATGTTTACGATCGGCACGAGATTAAACTTCAATTAAGATTATTAAATCAAAACAAATTTGATCTGTTTATTATACATATAGTTGCTTCTTCAATTAATTTGATAACAATATATTTCAAAAGAAAAAAATAAGTTGTTATCATAAGTATACTAATGAGGTTTTTTTAATTTGTAATAAGTAAGATTATTATCAAGAAAATCAATTTTAAGATTATTATGAAGAAAATATTTTCGTTAAAGATATTATTTTTACTTAAAAGAAAGAAAGTAAATTGAGTATTATCTTACTTATAAGATATAATGTTTACTTAAAAGAAAGAAAATAAATTTAGTATAATCTCTTTTCTTAGCAATAGAATAATATTTTTCTATGTATACTCACATCCCAAGTAAAACACAGAAGTTAATTAAAATAAAAATCAAAATAAAAATTAAGCTCAAAATTGCAATGCAACAGTAATAGAAAGGTCAGTTTATTAGCAAAAGATTAGGTCAAAAATGTAAAATGGTTTATTAGAGAATGTCACTCAATTAGTTAAAATCTAATATATAGGAACCGTTTCGACTTTACTTATTGTTGTCTTAAAACAGAAGTCATAATAACATCATAAGGACATTATCATGTTTGACATTATCTTATATCACTTATAAGTTTATTTTTAAGTGACAAATGATATTATGACATCCTATGACATCATTATAACTTAATTGTGATTCTACCTGAAATACAGAAAATAATGCAAATCAGCGAAAAACCAAAAAGTTTAAGCGAAGCGCTTCTCTATCATTTTTCTCGTTTATCGTTTTTACGATTGATATTTGTCAAGTGGAACTGCAATTGTTACGAGGGTAACGAATGTCAATATAAACCTCTAGAGAATGAGAGTTTGAATAAAACAAATGTTTGCATTGTGATCCAATTTAGAAGCGAAGAAAAGCCAAACTCGCGGCTTTACGACGTCTAGATTTAGATCGTCAGTACGTGTTTAACTTAATCTTCTCTCGTACAGCTTCTCTTTTACCCCTTTCGCGGTCAACCGCGCGGCGCGGCGCCGCGTAAACTGAACAAGTGAGAAAGAGAGAACAAAAAAAAGAGAGAAAAAAAGACCAGATGCCAGAAGCGTGAAAAAGCAAAGACAAACATTTCTTTTATGGGATATAATTCGGACTTGACCGCAACTTCCAAGAAATTTATAATACAACTCTCTCTTTGGTAAAAGAAAAGCAAAATTGGTATAATACTTTGCAATCATACTTTGCAATTTTTCTGTCAAAAGTCTGCATTTATTTATTGCACAATACAAGATAAAAAAAAAGTCTTGCGAGAACGTGTGTGAGGATTGCGCAAGAATATGATAGAGAAAAGAAAGTACAAGTATGTGAAGGATTACGTTTGCATGTAAAATTAAATAGACACTGCACTTTTTTTTTCAGAAAAAAAAAAGAAAGAAGATTTGAAAAAAGTATGGAAAGAGAATGCAGCCAAAAAGGACGAATCGATTTATCGTCATGCAGAGAACAATAATCTACTGATCTCGCGATGCACCATTAGAAATAAGAAGATCCAGCAGCCCCCAAACCGCGGACAGGCTGATCGTCCTCGTCGCCTACGTCAAGCGATTATTTCCCAATATCTCAATGCAACATGTAGTAAAACGCCTATCGTGTATACTCTCGATGTCCGCACCGCTACCTTCCTCGTTCTGCTTCCACTCTCGGCTCTCCTCCAGCTTCTTTCCTCCACCGTTTCTTTTTCTCGATAAGAAAAGGAGGAGTTTGCCTGCATACCTCGAAGCTATGCAGTACACAGATGCAGGCAGAGCGTCAGAGAGAAACGATGTACTTATACGGACGTCGAGAGAAAAAGGAGAGAGGGTAATGTATATTAAGATTTATTCTATTTTGCGGTGTAATAACTCTTTAAGTAACTCTACCGTGTGAGAGATCGCTTACAAGCCATTTAAAAACACGTACCATTAAAATTGAGTAGTCTAATTAAACCGAGTAAACAGCTTACAACAAGAGCTTTGCACGCGTTTATATTACGTTACATATCATCAAGCTTTTTGTTGTAGCACCGGGACACATAGAATACTCCAGAGAATAATATCGAAATATGTTCTACGGGACACCACAGAAAACAAATCTAATAAAAATCATCGCAAGATACGGAACGAGTTAACTCCTATTTATTTGGAAGTAATCCTGATATATATTTTATATATGTTCATCATTTCAAACATGAGGCGGACACGTGAATTGAAAGATCGGTTACAATTTAGTATTTTGAACTCCGGTAAGGTCATTACACACACACACACACACACACACACACACACACACACACACACACACACGTACATAGAGAGAGTGGGGGGGGGGAGAAAAAGAGAGCTGGCGAAAGAGGCGAGAGTGCGTGACGCGGCGGCTATGGCCGAGGGCGGCTGGCACGGCGGTGGCAGCGGCGGCGGCGGCGGCGGTCGTGTGTGCGTTGGCGCCAGGCCGCATTCTCGCATTCGTTAAACCGAGGCACGGAGTTAGGTCCCTCCTCATACCTCGTACCTTATGCCTCGTGCCCTGTCTTGTCTTGCCTTGCCTCGCAATGCTTTGTTTTTTTTTTTTGCCTGCTGGCATCTCCCGTATGTTGTGACTTCCTTCCTCGCTCCTGTATTACTCCCTGCAGCGAATAATAGTGACAGCAACGGAATAAAAAAAAGAATTTCTCTCTCTCTCTCTTTTTCTCACTTCCTCGCACTTCTGTCTATCTTGACGGGGAAATAAATAAAATCGCATTTCTTGGGATGGAAATTGTTGGAATTTGTCTTCCCTCGACCCTCGAAGAATGTACATGAAAAATTAAAGCTATATGTTTTTCGTCGCATTGTTTTGTTCACAGTTTGATGACCTTTATGCGCCGGGAGAGATTAGGTGAATTGTAGGCGCCAGTACAGATAGATACCATGGGGGATCAGCCAATGTGGAATAGCTTAAAGAGGATATAAGGCGAGTCGCGGTGGCGCCGTGCTCGAGAATTTGCACGACATACCTCTGGCGAGTTACAGCACATAAATGGGTACGTAAATCATGCGCGTAAACAGCCACGTTATATGTATAGATAGAGGCGTTTACTCGGATGACAAGCGACCCGTGAAGCGCCGCCGCCGCATCGGCGAGCTCATTAAGTAATCGATATTATTTTACGATGAACAGAGAAACCCTTGATAGAACACTTACGATCTCGACACGGACACGCGTACTCCCGGGATCGCTCTCCTTATGATGATTAACTGAAGTTGGGATTTATCTCTTCAATTTGTAACTGAAAGAGAGAGAGAGAGAGAGAGAGAGGGGGGGAGGGGGAGGGGGGAAGCACCACGTTTCTTGCGACCGTTTACATTCTGATAAAAAGCTCCGTTATAATTTCGGCCACTCCGAATTTCGATGCCACGTTTCAAAATAATTTTTCATTGTCACAAGTATCGAATAATATCGATACTTGTGTCAATTAAAATGAAGTATATATTTAAGATACTGAGATTATATATATCTATTTCAGACATAGGGTGACGAAAAAGAGAAAATGTCGCGACGAAAGCTATTGGACTACCTGAGACACCCCATCATAAATCACTTGTCAAAATACACTCGGGTAAGAAACAGGATATTCGGTTGGCTCCGTTTTTAATAATTGCCGATGATGAATCGGCTGAGCCTAAGGCTCTAATGAGCCTGACAACGACAACTGTTTCTCGGCCGATTCCATTGAAATGACATTCTAAAAGAATTTTGTGTTTTTTTTACGAATCTCAAATCTCGCTCTCAATAAACACAAATATGATAAGAAAATAAAAACTCGATTTATTTTTCAGAATTCGGATGACTTTCTGACGTGTAAGTTTATTTAATCACATCTGCCGTAGTCGACAATTATTTATAAATTTATAATGGATTTTTAGATTCAGAGTTTATGATTAAAGGGATGCGCAAAAGGACGAAAAACAGAAGGAACGCTATGAGCGATTTGTAACAAAAAAAAAAGAAGGAAGAAAGGACGACTGGGAAAGATAGCGCAAAAGAATTATCTGTATACTTTCTTTCATGTCGCGCACCGTGCGAAGCAGTTAAGCAAAGGTCACAAGTTGAGCAATCTGTCCATTTATCGGTGCAAACAACGCTTGCGGCATGTATACGATACAGACGACGGAGGAGAGGTTGATGAATCTTTCGTCGGAGCGCGGCTGTCCTAGTCAAACTCCTTCGTCTTTCTTCACAGTCAGGATTCACGAATGGAGATGAGAGATCTCTCTCCTTTCGGGCAATCGAAACTTCCGGGAATAATTGGATAAACGTAAAAAGAGATAAAAGCGTCTCGGCCCCTACCAGGGGACCGGATTTGAGTAAGCGCGGTAGCTACGGCGAGGGAGTAAAGAACATGCTGTGAGGCACGGTAGGAGAACGGAGGAGGAGTGAGTATACGAGGTGAACAACAACGAGGCGAGGAAGGAGAGGAACGAGAATATGCATAGTATTGGGGTGTGGTGGTAAGGCGCAGGAGGAGGGGGGGAGAGAGAGAGAGAGAGAGAGAGAGAGAGAGAGAGCAGCTGTTGGAGCCGAGCCGGGCCGGGCTGGACCGTTGGTGAGTGAGCGCGCGGCCGGTAGAAAAAGAAGATGAGCCCGTCGGTGTACGCGCGTAACATACGACGGAGGGGGTCGTAAGAAGAGTGAAGAAGAGCCCCGGAGGGAGTCCCTCGCTGAAGGAGGCGTGCGGCGCCACGGTGGGTACCGACGCGACGACTCGGTTGCGACTATAAGTAAGTCTCGCGCGGCGCGCCGCGACTTAATGCCGTCGCCGCGTCCGTGGCGCCAAGAGGAAGGCCCGTTGGCGACGACGATAAACCTCCTTCTCGCGCGTTCCCCGCGATTGCGAAGGAGACGAGAGAGCGAAAGAAAAGAGAGAGGGAGGTACGGTGAACTTATATTCCGTAGGATGGTGTGGATCGGCGACAGTACAGATAACACGTGGCTGTCAGTCGCTGCTGCTACTGTATTGGGTTTCGCCTGCCAGTGTTGATCAGTGATCGGCGGTAGACAGCGGTGTCCGAAAACACCGCGACAGCTTGAAATTTTTCGCGCTATGACATTGTGCCAACGTTTATATTTTTCTTAACGATAAATAGATGGTTATACGGTTAAATCGGACGATTACCGTCGTGAGATCTGTAATATCGTGTGTACATAGTGTACCGAGTGGCATAGACGAAAAAGAACATTCTGAGAAGGTGGTGTTCGCGCAGAGGGTGGTCTCACCGTTTCGCACGTCGTGGAACATCATTATTTTTCGTTTGATCGCGCACAATCACCTTGACAAT
The DNA here is from genome assembly GCF_001594115.1 of Trachymyrmex septentrionalis. Lineage (NCBI taxonomy): Eukaryota > Metazoa > Arthropoda > Insecta > Hymenoptera > Formicidae > Trachymyrmex > Trachymyrmex septentrionalis. The sequence goes on from NW_017305071.1 coordinate 3,856,213, forward strand.
CATCTGTAATCACACCTTGCAGTCAGTACTTTCGCCCCCGCGTCAAGTGACAGCATGTCCGGGATTCTCTACACGCTGCTTGGCCTTGCGGCCAGCACGAGTCTGCATTGCGCCGTACGCCGCGAGATCAGCCCGTGCACCTGCCGACAAGAGGAGTTTCCCAGTCCCGTTATCAACCAGGCGGTGACGGTAGCCGCGTCTACCAGCGGGGTCGCCAACGTGAACAACAATGCTGGCGGTGGTGGAGGAAACGGTGGTAGTGGCCATCACGTAGGGGAGCGTATTGAGGTACTATGTGAAAAGATGAAGTCGTTCGATCAATTGGCCGAGGCATTGAGCGGTAAATTCACCCTCGAACAGCAGATCACCCTGCGGGTGGCGCATTCGAATCTGCGTGACATATCGCGCCACGACTTCAAGGAGTTGCGTATGTCTATTACCCGACTCGAGCTGAATCACGATCATCTTGGGTAAGTGCGACGGAAAGAGTGTGATCCGTCGATGAACTTCGTTGTCATCGAAAAATTACTAATGCGTGAACGATGATCTTGAACAGTAAGATTATGTCGAAGTGTCGAAGTCTTCGACGAAGAGACGTAAAGAATCATGGGGGGACGCGCGATAATGGCACGATTTATCAGTCACGGTTACTACAACCCACAGTTATGTAGCGATAACGATGGTTTCGGAGATCATCTGTATTTCTCACAAGTGCGGTAAACATTTACTAAGCAACTTTTCTGTAATCAGCATTCTTTTGCTATACGTCAGATTATTTTTTTTTTTTCAATCAGTTAAAGATTAAAATACTGGATTAATTCAGTATGGATTGACATAGGCCTTGGAGGAAGGCTTGACGGTAAAGCCGATTACCAAGTTGAGTTTTTTGCAGAAAATTTGACGAAACGACTGAAAAGTCAAATACACAAATTGAAAGCAATGTTTGTTTGTATTTTTGAAAAGTCAAATGATCTATTTGACTGTAGATAGTAAAATGTTATCAATAATTTAATAAACTGCCTACAATTTTACCTTACTTTAATAATGTTACAAGGATTACAATTCTTCCTGCTTTTCATAAGTCTTTTAACGTGGAACTTTATTACGTAACAATTTTATTAAACTGACGAAATATTATTCATACGATGAGAGGAAGCAGAAAGAAGCATAATCAGTATCGAAATGCCACACAAAATTGAAAAATTTCGGTGACGTTTGAAAACTGGTTTTTATATCACAACATTATCGGTTTTTAGACTATGTATACATATTAATTAGTTATAGTTAAGTTTTAACACGGATGACCTATTGCAAAATTGAAACGTTATCTTTTATTTAGTTGTAATAATTTAAATTTATAATAACAGTTGAGCTTTACAGTGAGTATAATTAAAAAAATTTTTTTAATTTGTAATAAACAGACTATTAGGCTCGTAGTCCTTTATTTATTAGATTGGAAAGTTGATTGATGAAAAAATGCAGGCAAATTGAATGGTAACGAAATGTTGGAGAGGTGGTGCACGCCTGTCATCCGTAGCCGCGTACTCCGTCGCGTAGTCTCCGTCTGAAGTGTGCCACACACGTCGATACGGTCGGCCAGTATCTTTGCAAAAGGTCATCGTCTGCTATTGCGGACATTGAATGGAAGCATTTGTATATGTATAACAAAGAAGCGATCTTAATTCCCACAATGAGTATTTGCGAAGGCGTTCGCGGCGCCATTGCGTACACGTTTGAACCGACGTTTGAACTTTCGTCGAGGTGTACTGCTGAGAAAAACTGCCGTGAACGGTGGATCATCATTAAAATCTTACTAGCTAATCGTCAAGCTTGATTGTTTCATTCCAGACACTTTATAATACGATAGTCCATCCATCAGTTTGTTTATCATCATCCGCAAGTTTCTCGACTGCATTCATCGTGAGTTCTTTTTTATACAGCTCCGGTCAGTATTATTACTCTGTAAATTCCTTGAAGTGAAATCACACTCTAAAAAGTGAAAATTGAGCCTTGAATAAGAATGGGTCAATTTTTAATTTGCAAGAGTGAGATTTTATTCTTCAAAGTGATGATTCGCTCTCAAAGTTTTAGACTTTTAGAGAGAAGGGGTAAAGCTGTAATAAAACGTGACAATAAGCGTGATATGTTGACCAGTGCACAGCGGAAGCAGGATATCGTTACATAATGGTTTTATCATGGAGATTGGTGAAGAAAGGCGATAAATCGTCTCAATATACGTCTCGACGAATTCGGTGTAGGAGCTCTCGACCGAGACGATTGCTAGTTTTCCAGTCCATACGTTTGGCTCTCGTTCTGTATTATTCATCTCTTTCCTCGGTATAATGCCCGCAGTGGCCATCATCCTTTACGAGCGACACAAAGGACGAGTTACCAGTCTTCCTTGATTATCCTTATTTATTAGCGTTACTCTTATTTCGCATTAAGAAAAAAGATCGACGGTCCTTGAGGACTATAGGTATGTCTCTTTTATAGAAATGCCAAGTATCCTCGCGAGACAGTGGGAGAAGGGACGGGACGTAAGAATGAAATCTTAATCGTGCCTGACCTCTTCGCGCGAGTTATCGCGGGAAGTTGTGTGTGTGTTTACCGTCGTGGAATAATTAAATAACGAGTCGCAGTGAGCCAACACTAAGTGTATAATCGAACGATAACGTCTGGCGCGTCGCCACTTTTTCAGGGCCCCTCATTGGTTCAGCTCGTTGCTCCGGTCACGTATTACTACACAAATGATAAACAACGTTGTAATAGAAGAAAATATGAAATACTACTGCTCTTTGGCGCCAAATTTTTTACAAAAATCAGTTCTTTAAAATAAACATCACAAGCGTGGAAACGCCGCTCGCGTGATTACCGTATGTTGCACATCGTTTTCCTAAAGTCAAGGACCCGTGAACAAGCGTGCTATCACGATTTGCAGGGTCGTGGACGGTGACGTTTTCGCCGGTCTGGGTCGTACGCAATATTTAAGTCTCGCAGACAACGAGGTACCTTCGATACCGGGGCACATTTTAACGCATCTGTCACTGCTACGAACTTTAGACCTCAGCAGGAACCGGATAAGCCGCATCGATTTGGATGACTTTAAGGTAAGTGATTAGATTACTTTAGCTTTAGAACTCCATGCAGTATGAAAGAAGAGGTATCAAAATAGAGAGAAATAATAAAATAGAGAGGTCGTTGGCACAATAGATCGTAAAACCTGTTCTTTTAAGCAGAACTTTATGTATGCCGTTCATTCTTTGTCCTCCAATGTGCACAAAAAAAAAAAGGAAAGATGAACTGTGCAAGAAGTTTACTTGAAAAGAACAGACTTTATATATACTCGCCCAATCAGCTACGTGTTATGAATATTTTGCACAAATTGCCAGGAAGATTCCGTATTTTGCAAATCTAAAAGTGCGCAAATTCTCAAGTGTTATTATGATCAAAGAGCGGAAGTTAGTATTAAAAGTCTAAGAAAGACGATCTTGCATTTAAAAGAGACGTTATTAATAGAAGATAAAAGAAAAAGAATCTTAAACTTGAATAGTCGACAGAAAGAAGAAAAGAGATAGCAAACAACGTCACACAACGTCATGATTTAATGGCCTTTTTTTTTTATTTTAGCACAATCCGACACTTCAGCATTTGGCCATGGCCGGAAATGCGATTTCTGAGATGACCCCGGGTTCGCTACCGCCTCTAGTGAAACATTTGCATGTCGGCAGGAATCGTTTAAACAGCCTAAATCATACTCTAAGGTATCTTTTCTCGTAAGGTATTTTTTTCTCGGTTCGAGCACGAAATTAGAATGAATTATTCAAGTTTTAATATTACGATTAACTACATTTAATATTACGAAAAATTATCAACTGTAAAGTGTCGTTGACAAACGTATAATTTCCAAAAGTACAATTATCTTTGAGACTCGTATTCATTGTTGAAAAACTACCGCAACTTCTTACCCATCCTGTTTACTTATCGTTTAGACACTACGTCTCTTATCTAATTCGTTCCGTCTATGATTGCATCGCGAATCGCTGATTAAAGGAAATTCCCTGCGTGGACTATTGATTATCGACCTTTAAAATCGTACTTGGAAATCTGTGATTCTACGTGTTCGCTCGGCGGCGAATACGTGGAGCATAGAGCAGGATTTAGCCATCGCGATTTAGCCATCGCGATTTAGCCACGTGCCCCACTTGTTTGCTCTTTGCAGAGATTTGAATCAACTCGAGTGGTTGCTCATTAATTCTAACGAGCTCACGTCACTCGATGGCGAGCTACCATCGTCCGGCCACAATCTCAAGATGCTTTACGCCGCGGATAACAAGCTGACGCATCTTCCGGCCGAGTTCCGATACCTTCACCGTCTGGAGACTCTCTTTCTCCAGCAGAACAAGATCCGAAATCTCGATGGCACTCTGCAGAAAGCCAGGCGCCTGAAGTTCCTGGAGCTCTCATATAACGAATTGCAAGAGGTATTTAGTTCGTCACGCCACGCGAGATTCTTTTTAAGCTTCGACTCCGATCGTGTATATACTCGATTTCATAGCACGAAAGCCGACGTGTATTACGTAAAATGTTTATTTGTTTATCCGCGAGAACAAAATTTTGTTGTCTAAATTGCAGAAAATTTTTTTTCGTGCTTAATAAACGAATACAGAGGAGACTGTGGGGTATTGAAGGACATATCGTACCTTGGAAGACACTAATTATTTATTCTTTAATTTTTAGATTTTACAGTTAAAAAGTAATTTTGCTGAAGAGGACTCCAAAGAGAGTCGAAACGTTCGAAAATAAAGATTTTGTGCAATGGAAAGTAATTAAATCGTATTTTGTAATTGAATCGTTGGTCACGTCTGCTTTGACTCTCATTAGCTTTGAATTTATTGTTTGTTTTTTTTTCTTAAAGATTGAGAGTTTGTTTTTAAATTGTATTATATATTTTTAAAAAGTAAATATAAGCCAACAGAAAACATTTTATTATTTTAATTAAAAAAATAATTAATGTGTTTTATGGTACTTGTTTCTAGGTACCACAGTCTTCTCTTTGATAGAGAGGGGAATTTCGAGGAATTTAAAAGTGAGAGAGTAAATCTACGAAATTGCATCGTCAGGCGAGTGCATTCGGAGCGCACGTGCTCTCGAATATTACGCTTTAACGCGTGCGATACGACGGGGGTGTCGGAGGAGGCAAAAGCGCGCCGTACATTGAGTCAATTACCGCGACGTAACGTAATTATTACCGTCTTCCGCCTGGCGGAAGGATCTCAAGTCGGCACTTGAATGAAACAGACGGACGTATTTCACGTCGCGGCTTTCTCGTTCAAATTGCGTGGCACATCGGCTCGAATGGCGTTAATTAGATTGCGCAGTTTACGCATATATTATATTATGAATAGAAATTCAACAGACGTCTAAATTATGCCTCTTTAGCTGAACGCGGACGATTTCTTAGAAGCCGAGATGTTGGAGGACCTCGAGCTCGGGCACAACTCTCTCAAGTCTCTCGGCGGCGCGGACGGTGATGGAAATGGAAGTAGCGCTCTTTATCCCCTCAGATCGTTAAAGTGCCTGAACTTGACGCACAACGAGCTCCGTGAATTTTCTCTGGCTTCCTTGCGCGGTCTACGTGAACTTAAATTGCTCGATCTGTCGAATAATCGGATCGCCAGACTCCACAGAGGAAGACCGTCCTCCGAGGTAGGTATCTACGTCATCCGATACTTTGCGTCATCATCGAGACCGTTTATGTTGTCTGATCTGACGATCAGGTCGAAATCTATTCTTGATAGAGTCCGATCGAAACTTTTACCGAAACTGAAAACGAACACTCATTACGTGTCAGTTTCGACTGAAATCATATAGCTCTTCTTTATAAATATTAATTTTAACATGTGTAATTATTGTCTCAATAATTAAATTATAATGTTTATGAAGAAGAGAAGTACATATATTTTTTGATCAAAATTGACACGCAAAATTTTTCGAAATTTTTCGATGTCGGCTGAAATTTCATTATTGCTTCAATTATGATATTTATGAAGAAAAAGTATATGATATATAGGCATGTCTATACATATATGGTCTTTGTAGGATTCCTATTTTTTTTTTAATTTTGGTTTCGGTTGAAATTCACATATAGACGAGTGTTTCGGCAAAAGTTTCGGTCGGACTCTAATTCTTGACGTCCGCAGAATTTGGTGGAAGAGGAGGGCGAGGAGATTGCAGGCAGCACTATCCAAGATCTGCGCCTTCAGCATAACGAGCTGCGTAGTCTAGACGGCTCTCTGTTCCTAGGCATGAAAGAGCTGCAGAGGCTCAATCTTAGCCACAACGCGCTGGGCCCCACGATCGGACCGCGCGATTTGCGCGGTCTCGACGGGTTACGCGTGCTCGACATCTCGCACAATCAACTCACCACCCTCGAGGATACGTCGGAGGTAAATATAAAAGTCCACTCGAATTTCCTTTTTGCTTTCTCTCTCTTTTTTTTTTTTCTTCGTTCGATGTGCTATATAATCGTGTACCAAATTGTACGATCGTGATTTAGACGTGGCTACCGTCGCTGGAGGAACTGAACGCGTCGCACAATCGCCTGGTTACGCTGTCCGGTCGAGATTTTCGCGGTTTCCCGGTGCTCTGCTGGGCCGACGTTAGCATGAATCAAATACGTACTCTCATGCCGGAGCTGGTGGCTAATACGCGATGCACGATTCACGGAGTTCCCGACGTGCTACGTATATACCTTCAAGGTGAGCTTATATTAGATACACACTCTCTCTTTTTTTCAAGGCATCCCTCTTCGCAGCCTTTTAGTATCATATTTAACGCTATCGCACGTATTTCTATTCGTGCACACAACAGATTGTTTATAATAACATTATATAATAGCAAATATTAGAATTGATATTGTACTATTTAAGACTCTTCTATCGTACATCTCTTACCGATCTGAAGAAAAAGGGCAACAACGAGAAAAAGTGATTCATCTTTTTTTTTTTTTAAACATTCCAGGTATATCTATATAACGTTGCTCGATAAAATAACTCTTAATTAAAGGCGACAAGACACATGAATTTAATTTTGATATAACATAATCGCATTGATGAGAAAAAAAGGTATGCGCAATGTTATCTATTATTCGGCCAGTACGTGAAAGATTCGTCACAGACGAACGATAATCGAGTTAACAGTCGTAAACGAGACTCTGATTCCCATAGGAATCTCCGCTCAGTGAGACAACTGTTCGTTCCACAGAGAATTCTGATGTCTCACAAGCGAATATTCAATTTAATAAACTATAAATTTCACACTATACTGGAATAAACATCTAAAGATATATTCATTCTAATTTTATGAGACTGCACACAATTTACAGCTTCCCTGCTTTTTTCTCGCTAATATTGTTTCTTTTTTGACTAGGGGCTGTTCGACATTATTTGATGAATGATTGATGAACGATTAAATTCAATTAGATATTAATAGAAGAGGATAGTACGATGAGTGGCGCCAGCGACATCGCATAATTAATAAACACCGCTTGTAAGGTCCAGCGTGGACAAACAAACGGTGGGAAGGCGAGCAAGGGGAAAAAGAGTGAGAGAAGGGACTGGTGAAGAGAGCAGCCGGGCGCGAAGGGGACGGAAAATAAATTACTGGCTGATAATCGCCTGGCTCCGTTCGGCTCCCGAGGCGTACATTATTTGTTACAACGGTTACATTTCTCGCGATAACCCCCGCTGCGGCGCCATCTCGATTTATTTATTATATACCGGCGTCTGTCTGTTGAGCTTTGTTATTGTTAATGTATCGACTCTGTCTCTTTGCAGCCACGCTATCGTGCCCAATCCCGTTATCTTCTGGCTGCAGGTCTCAGCTTCTATTTGACACTTTCTTTCCCTGCTTCGCTTACGATTTCGCACCCGGGAAACTCAGGGGACTTGCGACGAGAACTTGTAACGAAAAGTTTAGGAAAGCCTTCGAACCGCGAATGTGACAATTGCTATTAACGATTGATATTGCAATCTTTGTTATCACAGCTGGCGCCACATTGTCATTAATCACTCGTGTTTTTACGATAGTTTATTTTTTTACGATAATTTACGATCAAAATACTGTGACTCTTGAATTTAGGGCTGAGATATAGCAAAATATATTGTATAAAAGCACAAGATACCATAGGAAAACGAAAAAAATCAAATCGCCCGTGATGCGTGAACGAGCAAGCTACATGCTGTATTTCTCATATCTTATTGTTGCTCCACTTCATCGTCATGTGTCACGCGGTAAGCCCTTACACTCACACGCACGCTTTGTTGCTCGCAGATAATCCCGTGCTGTGCGACGCCGCTCTGGCCGACTTGACCGTCGCGCTTGAGGTAAATCACGCCAAGGTTTACGGGGTCGGCAGCGATTGTCCAACCACGACAACGCCCGCGCCGTTGACGACGGTCGAATTGACTTCGGCGCTACCACCGGCACCGCTACCACCGACGCTTCTGCAGTTGGCCGCCGCCGCGGCGGCCGCATCCAGGAGCAACGTGTCCTTCGCTGCCACCCTCGAGTAAAGGCTCCAGCGTCGCCGCGGTGCGTGCTGGCCCTATGAGAATAATTGCGCGAGCACCACATCAAGCAGGGTGAAGATCCGACGATGAAAAGGAGAAGAGATCTGAGAAATTCGCGCAAGAACTTAATGTCTTCGTTTGGACGAGACGGCGAGGAAGGCGCGAGGTAGACCACCAAAGTATGAGCGGAGCGATTGTTAAAAACGACATGCCGTTTCCGTAGACACCCATTGTAGTGTGCATTGCGTGTATGTACATGAAATGTAACATGCTCGAGGATACTACCGAGTGTTCTTGAAGTATTTCGTTTTTCCAGTGATTTCGTGACGGTGTGTTTGTGGATTTGTCTCGGCACATAAATAGAGAAGCGATTTTGCGCGCTCGGCGATCTCGCAAAATCGCCGAGAGAAGCACCTTCTTTAGGTGTAGCAAGTCCCGAGACGGACCAGGACAGCTTCGATAAGTATGTATACTTAGGAGAAATCTTGCGCGTCCAAAAATATCCCGTTGGATATTCGAACGAGGACCACTCGTTTATTTGATAATGGAGTCTTGAAATAATTTGAGAAAAATTCAAGATCCAGATTCCTTACGTTGTAAGAGAAAACGAATTGTACTGCGTGCTAATAAATTATATTCATTTTTCTGTTCGGTAACAGATAGAAGTCCTTACATGCCCACATGCATTGTAAATAGTCACCGGCGAAAATTTCCGCGTTTATATAGAAGTAAGTTTTAAATTTTCCTCTTCATTGAGCGCGCAAAATAGAGAATGGCCGACGTGTCTGCGAAATTCGATCGCAGACATGTTGCATTGATTGGCGATTCTATCATAGATGACGATTCATTCTTATATTCGCTAAGTATCAATTCCCTCTTTTTCGCTTATGGCGTTCTCGACGCGAGATGCAATTGCATCCGCAATATGACAAAGCAATAAAAAATATATATCATTGTATTTTGGAAAGGCACGTACAGACATTTCGAACCCACAGCAGAAATATGTTAATCATCGTTTTTTCTGATAAGTTTCCGACATATCATAGAGCAACGATATGAATGAAGCAATAACAGCAACATTTTACAACGTGATAACTCGCGGAAGACTTCGGTCTCAAGTTTCTCGATGGTCATGTATATGCAAATGAATTCCCGACGGGTCAATGGAGCAAATGAAATCTGTTAATTTTATGCCATTGGCATGGGCAGATTGGCAGTGGGCGATCAATTGACTCCTTCGTTAACTCGTGCCAATAGGGACGAATTGTTATCAGCGTGCCTCTACGCATACATAATGGGATCAGCCCGTCCGTCATCCGCGTACGGTGTTTAGTTATTCCATGCGCGCGTAAATAATAATATTACGGTAAATATAGCGTAAACATCCGTTCTTCCGAAAGATTCGCGAAAAGAAACACCCCACGAAGCATTCTTCCCTTAATCAATATTGTAACATTAAATGCGTTAATTGTAAATAAAAAATTTCGGCTAAATGTAACATCAAAAATTTGCAAGGTCCTTAAAAAAATTACCGTGCAAATGGCGCCATTTTGAGACTCGAGATTATTAAATTTATTACGTTCATTTTTTTCCAACCAATGTAGTTTAATTTTTATTTAACTCTTTTTCTAGTTCTAAAAATTATAAAAGGATGAAGAGTAAGTTGAACCGAGATTGAAGTTAATCTACGTTAACAGAAACAGGTATCAATTATACATTTTAAACGGGCATGATTAGTATCTCTTGATTTTTCACATATATAGATATATATACACATTGCAGAAGGCAGCCAATAGCACGATTGCTAGCTTAATTTTAGCTAGAACTCAAAATCAAAATAATTTATCTCTATTAAGTATTTTAATGAAAAATAACTTTACGTCGTGGAAAGGCATCGCGGGAATCGTGAAAGAAATGATCAAGTATTACAACGAGCAAATATAATACCTATCTAATAAGTATGCAAGATATGAAATATTATTAAAGATGATCACGCGGTATATTAACGTTAAGGTCCAAATATCGTACTGATTTTACTTATAAGTGAATTTCTCACGATGTCTATGAGGACGACGCAATGTTATATGTGTAGGTACCATTTATATATATATACACATATGTATAAGTATATGTACATATATATACTTATAAAGACAAAGCAGAGACCTGTTTATATAATTTTAGCAACTAAGTTATTATTTATCTGCACTGTGATTTGCAATTTGCTCTTTTATGACTTTTATGACAAAATAAAAATTGAAGGAGAAACAAAAAATATACCGCTGTAATGATGATATATATATATGCATATAATTAAATAAAATCGTGCCGACGTTTAGACAGTGTCATATGTTACATATCTTATACATATACAATTTATTTTAGGTATCTAAACTTTTTATTAATAAAAACCACTCTCGCAACGAGAAGTAGAATATGTTATTTTTTAATCTTAAAAAAATATGTCTATTTTACAAGTTATTATAATTAACGATGCATTACATGTTTTATAGTTTTATTCTACGTTTTCATGTAATGCTTTAAAAATATACTTCGTACTTGATAAAGAAACAAAGAGATATCCGAGACTCTGGAACGTTCAGAAGAATCCTTTGTAATGCTTAGTTTGTTAAAATGCTCTTTCCTTATTCTCGGTTCAATTTGTTCGACTAAAATGATGATTAACTGTCTCAACAGTGTCAACTAATTATATTTGTTATTCTAGATTTAATTTAGAATGTTATATATACCTGTCCAGTGGTTATCACTGTATGATAATTGAACGAAGTATTTATTCTTTGCCTCTTCATTGTTTGTGAAAAAGGACATTGTTATGAACTGACAATTCTTATCCTCTTGAAGACTTATATGTATATCCAAATGTACTTTGTATTTGAGACATGCACGTTTAATGGCATCCCATTGTGAGATTTTCTTTTTCTTCCTTTCTTCTATTTCTACAAACATTAAAATGAAATAAGAATAGATTCGATTGGGAGAGAAACAATGAAATATTGAACTTGCAGATTCAAATCCAGCCAAAAAGATGTACTTACCCTGCTGTATATCTACCATTTCCAGCAGCAAGGCTTCTCTTCGTGCCTTTACCTTTTCCAGCTCATCCTTTACATCCTCCTGTGACTTTATCATATTTGATATCTTCTTATCTGTTATTTTTTGTTGCAATATGACAGAATCTATGTCAGATTTTGCTGTGGTAATTTCCTGTTGCAGCTCTGACATCTTATCCATGTAAACAGATTTCTTTTTACTACAATCTGCAAAGCAAAGACAAAAGATTGCTCTTGTTAGCCCAGTTCCATCAATGTAAGATTAACTTTAATCTTGGTTCAACTTACTGTTTACCCTTTCTAATTTTTAGAATTCTTAGAAAAAGATAGAGTAACCAAGATTAAAGTTTAATTTTACATTGATGGAATCGGGTCTTGTACTTGTAAATGAGTTCTCACGAGTAATACTTCTTACTACGTGAGTTCGATTTTTTCACCAAGTCTTCGACAGTTTGCAATTACAAAAGTACACAGGAGACTGTACCCTTTTCATAGAGGCGTTTCTGTTCGATTCTGGAGTCAACACGTAGCCGAAACTCTCGACACGACGATATCCATTCATCCTTAATGTTGTTTTGGAAGATGTCATTTTGGAAGATGTCAAGTACATTGCACTTAAGCCCCTCAATAGCCATTGCACTCGCAAATAAGTTCGAGTAAATAATAACTGTTTTCCGGATCAGTTGTATGATTTACACTAGCCATAACCATATGACTGTTGCGTTGGGACGCGTTCAAAATATTTTGAATAGCAGTGATGCCAACGTCGCGTCACGAATGTCGCTAAAATTCCAAGTCGGTAAACTAGCGACTGGCGAGTATTTTTACCAATCTAACTTCCCACTACACACGACTCTAATTCGCAGTTTTTCGAATCAGGTGGCGCTGAAAAGTACTTCTTTTTTTCATACGTTTCATTCAAAAAAGAAACCGCGAATTCGTTCAATGTCTATTTCTACCAATGTAGGGTAACTTCAATAATACTTTTAATTACGCTATCTTTTTCTAATTTTTAAAGCTAGGAAAAAATAAAAAAATAAATAAAACTGAAATTCATCTTTTTTTTTGTTTATTCGCACACATTCACAAGCCTCTCTATATTAATTCTCAATTACTTGAGATCGTAAAGTGCTATAAAAAAATTTAAAAAAAATAGACGAGTATTAACAATAAAAATTTCCATTTTTAACAGCTTTAAACTAATAAATATAACTATATAACTATATAAATAAATTCTACATATTAAAAAAGAAAAAGTTGATTGGGAAGAGCACAATTAACAGCAATTTAAGTGCAATTAATTTCTTGCAAAAGAATTTCTCAATCAGATACAAAAACACAGAACTTGCTGTAAAAAGATCTAAATATTAAAAAAATAAAAATTATTAAGATATTTTTTAACTTTACATATATTTTATGATTTTGCATTAATAATTTAATTTTATTTCGAAGACAAAAATATGTAGACGTTACATTCAGGTACCTACATATATAATGAATTATTTTTAATATATTGTAATAAAATAAATCAAGTATATCTGATAGATATAGATAATAATTGTTTTTTGTAATTATATTCTGAATCTTTGTATGTGAAACATTATAATTATAAATA
>NW_017305071.1:3869568-3901680 GCF_001594115.1 Trachymyrmex septentrionalis
TATAATTATAAATATAACATAATTATAATAAATTATTATATATTACACTTTGTTTTGTTGACAGGTACAGTCTGTAAGACTAACTAAATGTAAAAATACTGAGCCTCTTTAGATAAAAAATGCAACGAATATTTGGCACTTAACTTTGGTATTTACCGAATATTTGACAGTTATATTCTAAATAATCGAATATTCAATAAGTATTAGACACATTTAACCTTCAAACCGTACACTAATGCAAATTTGCATCACGAAAATTTTTAATTTGCGCATGAACAGTTACCGCGGTTTATCCCCACTACGTTAAATATGCTTTTTCATAAAAATTTGAGTGATACCATTGGATTTGTGAGAAAATTATACCTCAGAAAAAGAGATTTTAAAGAAATATCTGTTTTAATCTTCAAAAGAAAGGGACTTGCAATTAAAAATGTTAAATCCCAATTTATCTGTGTACTATTAGTAGATGCTCAAGGGAGGTGTACGGCTTGGAGGTTAATAAAAACAGTGGATACGCGATATTTTCACTTATAATTAGTATAACTCAAGGTTTATTGGCGTCGCATGTTCTCCAACATATTATTATAGTTCTTACTCCAACGCGCTAATTAGAGAGAGTAGGAGCTGACAAAACATGATGAAGTAGGAATGTTAACAAACAGGGTTGACAAAAAACATGTTAAAGAATTTAAAACATGCTTAATTATTCTTTATATGTTTTAAACATGTTTTTTTATAATGTTTAAAGCATTAAAAATATATATATATTTAAGAAAAAACATGTTTTATTATTAAAAAAGTCTTTGTCAATCCTGGTAATGAAGATGAATACTGAAATATTTCAAGTCAAAAGTACCTATTGTTAAAGCCTATTATACAATGTGCTTTTTTCCTCTTTACAACTGTTTTATCGACAATTGAGTTTCTTGTTTCTTTTGAAGTTAATTTTTATCTCGGGTGACATAAAATGAAAAAACAGATAAGAAACAAAAAGATAAGATGTAAAAAATAGTAACAAATTGAAAATAAAAAGCACATTGTAGAATAGGTTTAATAGCTCTGATATAACAAACAGTGACATATGTTTTGATGTGTTCATCTCTGATTCTGACGAGCTTTTAATATATAATTTTTGTAAACAAAAATGAGATACACATATTTTTTATGTGTTTAATTGCACTTTTAAGAGGTGAGAGCTCATAAAAATCAGAGGAAATACTTCTATGCGGTCCTTTGTTAGATTGTGCAATGTAGGTACTCGTTTTTAATAAAATTATTTTCACTGTTTTTTGTGAAAAGAGTACACTATATTTAAAAAAAATTCTATTCTTACGTTAAAATTATTTAGTATTAGGCCGAATACTCAGACAATAATATTTGATGTTTCGGCCGAATAGCCAGAACGCCGACGTTACCTAATATTCGTTGCAATTCTACTTACTTAAATCTTCTATAATTGCTCGAACGATAATGAATTAATAATCGGCGCTTTTGCTTTCCAGGACACTGGCACTTCTACCACTAACAGACTTCCATCATCTTTCACAGTCAACACCTGTTTTGTATCCTTGTTTTTTGATTGCATTTTTTGTACAAGATCTAAGTCCAAGTTTGTTATCTTCTTTAAGTTGTCAGTATCAGTCATGTCGATCGATTGCAGGATATATACTGGTTCCTGAGAGGACGTGGAATCACCTTTTATAACAGAAATTTTTTTTAAAATACAGTTATTTTTTTACACACAGTAATATGTTAAAATCTATTGGAAAATACTTGCTTGTTGGTAACGTAGGGGTACCATTTGAAGGATTGCAATTTGTTTGTTGGAAAGATGACAATGGCGGTGGCGTAGTTTGAGTAAAAGGCAAGATTTGAGTTGGCTTCAAAACTGTTACCTGTACTGATTCATTCTTGACGTCAGAATTATCTGTAACAATCGTATCAATGTCAATAACACAGGCCCATAAAAAAAAAGTATCGTCGTGCTGGACTGGAGACCCAGCTATTCTTATTTATTTTGAGTCGCCGAATACGAATCTGACATTTAAATAGAACCATCTAGGATAAATTTTGATAAATTTAGATTCATATTCAGCAACTCAAAATACATAAGAATAGCTGGGTCTCCATTCCAGTACAGGGTACTTTTTTTTGTGAACCTGTATAATTATAGAAAACTTGGAACAATAGCTGCTTTCCATTTTCACAAGTAATATTAACTTTAAAATTATGTAAATATCTTATATTCAAAATGACATCACTACTTGTTTTGATGACAAAGTGATCTAATGATAATACAGGTTATTAAACCTCATTTTTAATATAAGTAATTAATAAGACTTAGTAAAATACATGGTGAGCTTATGTAGATTATAAGTAAACATTGAATCTCATTTATTAGAATGAAAAATAATGTACATTCAACCGAGTTATGATGTCATAAATGAGATAAGATAATTATTTGAATTTTGATATAAATAGAAAACAACTAATGATACTGCAATATTTCATTTTTATTTAATTCAGTGATACTCAACCCGTTTCATTCTCCTTGTTTCCCAAGCCATTTGCCTTGATACAATTATGTTTTGTAATCTCAAGCATTGTGCTCCCACAGTTATCGCAAGATAGGGATTCCTTGGTATGATTCCTCAAGTGATATACCATGAATGAATCGATACCTGTAGTGTATTTACACTTATTGCATTGCAGCAAAGATTTCAATGGTATTTTCTTATTTCCTGAATTTGAGTCATTCTTATTCGGTTTATTGCTGCAGGCGATCTCTTTCACTCCAGATTTTGTGATCTGCGGTGGTTGACATGGCTTTGGTTTGTCACTACTACTACGAAGCTCTCCTTCGTTCAGAGAATATTTTTGTTCTAAAAAGCGCAAAATATGATTCCGCGTATCACGCATTTCAATTTCCAATCTATCTAAAGTGTTAACGAGGATACCACAACTGCGGCAGATCACATCTTCCTCGGTTATTACAACCATATATCTGTAACAAAAAATCGAGTTTATTTAACATCTTGTCGGTACGGGAGATGCAGGCCAGTTAATTGACGTAGATTCATCACCTTTCGCCAACTAATTCTCCGAGTTTCTCGATTACTCTGGCCTGTGAGTTCTGCGTTCTGCAAGTGGCCAAAGCATAAAAGCGACCCTTGACATCGGCGTCGCAGACAAAACACCGTGTCTGATTCTTCGCTTCTTCGTTGTTATCGACATAACTTTCCTTGTCCATCTCGAAAATGTAGGCGAAACTTATGAATTCGCGTGATTGTCAAAATTGTCAAAACTGCAGTCTGGATTAATCTGGAATTCAATATCGAACAACGAGTGAACGTCGTTAACAATATTGATGAATGTGTCCAAACATGTGATACCGGCCACCGCAAGCTACAAGATGCTCAACTGTTTCAGTTTCAGATGATTTCAGATTAGGGTTAAGTTAGGTTACGCACAGGCGCAGTGTGTATTGCTGATTAGGCGAGGAAACATAAATCTACTGAATGAACATGGATGAACTGGATAAAATCAAACCGGATACCGAATTCTTTCATCCAAATCAATTTGTATTTATGATGATATTTTTTGTAAACTATTACATATATTTATTTGCATTATAATATAATTATTGTTTTTTTTTGTAAGTTTTTCTTGAAATATTATCTCCATTAGATGCAAAAAATAAAAATACAAAAAATGAGGAATCAAAACGTTATGATAATAAAAATCTACTGGAAAGAAAATGTTTCTTTTATATATTTTACTTATTTTAACAGAAAATACTATGCTTGTTATTGAAAGTACGTAGTTTTACATTTAATTTTTTTTAAATGAAAATACTGTGACAAGTGAAAATATTTTCTAATTATTTTTCGAAGACGAGAAATATGATTTTTCTGTCAGTTATTAAATGCTTCAAAAAAAATATATTAAATAGATATAATTTGGATAAAACTTAAAAATAAATTTAATATACATATATTTAATTTATTTATTATTAATTTAAGAAATAATTCTAATTTATTTCATTTGCATTAAATCAAATCAGATAACAATTAAATAAGCGAATACTATTTTTGATATTATTTATTGCGTCTTTCAATTTTTTTTATATATTTATGCATAATATTATGCTAATATGTATATTATCGATAGAAGCTATTTAAAAACTCATAAAATGTTATTTCTAACACAGAGAAAAAGCAATATCTTGTTAGAATTTATTGATATATTCTTTAATTTATAAATGTTGGTCAATAATAATTATAAATATAACTACAGAATGACGATAGACATAATTGATGAAGCGTATCATAATGATATAATTAGTTTAAACATAGAAATTGATAAAACACGATATATATATATACAATTCTTATTTTTTATGCTTTTCTTGCTTAAGCACTATAAAACCACTTAAAACAATGGACTTGAAGCGATGGAAATCATTTGCGTCATATATTTACTTATACTGAAGGAGTTTTAGCTGAAAGTTCATATCGCAAGTAATTTTAAAGAAATATTTAAAGACATATTTTAAAGACATAGTTTATAACAATTTATATCGTATTTTAATTTTAATACTTCTAATAGTTATTCATTTTAATCTTATTTTAATATTATATGAATATGATAAAAACACATTTAATTTTATTTTCTTTCTTTCGAAAATTATGTTTTTAAGACATTTTCTCTCTTTAGTCCCAAATTATAAATCAAAATATACAGTATCTTTAAAATTTGTAGATTCATATGGGAAAGGAAATACAATTTTAACGAGAAAAAATTATAATAAAAGTCTGCCCTTGAAGAAATATTTAAAAATTCATTCAACTCTGATCAGTGATCAGGGCATTTGAATAATCGGTCGTTGGATTCTTTATTTTTCATATACTTAAAAAAAAGTGAGTATTTTAAAATATTTTTAAATAAAAAATATTTTTTATTTAAAATGTCATGTGATTTTAGAATTTATATTAATTTATGGTGTAGAGCACCGACAAAAAGTTCATGCACTAAATTTTTTTCTGCTAACGTCACAATATTGTAGATTTCTATACAACAGTGAATAGTAGGAAATCTAACGAACACTCGCAATCGTTAGTGATCAAAATTATACTGTGTTCATTACAATTCATGAACAATTGTGATTCATTAGACTTCCTAAGTTCTTACTACACGCCACACTACCATAGAAACCTACGTTGTTATACGTTAGCAGAAGAAAATTCAGTACATGAATTTTTTACTTATATCACGTACAAGTTAAAATTCGATATCTTGAAAAGCATCATATAATATTATAGTTATTAAAACATTATGAAAAGAACGATTTTGCTAAAGTATTTAAAAATTTAGATAGATACAGACTTAAAAATAATTTTTTTAGACTATCAAAATAATTATATAGGAAATTCAACATGATAAGCAATACTGCAAAGAGTTTTGACATTTTAGCAACCAATTTGAGCGTCCTGTATAATTTATTTTATATTAAATTATTTTGCTAGTTCAACAAAATTATTTTCAAATCTGTATCTATATATTCAAATTTATATGACCACTTTAGCAAAACCACTCTTCCTTTATACATCTATCTTAATGATGATATCTGTAAATACATAAAAAGATATCTAATTATTTATTTGCTGTTCGTAAAATTAATTCTATACACACACACACACACACACACACACACACACATATATATACACACACAAATATTTTGCATCAAAAATTCTTTAGAAAAGAATTATCATTTCGAGACTTAATTATAGTCCTGATATGTTTATTCGACTTTCTTTTTCAAAGTATCCTTCAATGTAATAATGAATTGTTATTATATCGCAAAAGAGTGATAACGAAAAGGAAAAATGGAAAATATCGTGTCGCATTTGGTTGCCGCAATTCGCGCGCGTATGACCGATCTCTTCGTGTCGTACGAGCAGCCTAAATATAGAGTGACACTGTGGCATTAATTTGTTGAATGGAAAGATAGGTGCGTTCATGCTCGAGGGGGACCGAGCATCATTGTGGGGTAGATCGCGACGGGGTACGGCAGAAATCTCGGCATCCGTGCGAGCCCTACCTCAAAATCGTGTTCAGTTAAACGTTCGGTTTAAAAAAAAGGGGTAACTTCATTCCCCTTCTCAAAAGTTCCGCATTCTATATTGAAGATCTCGGAAGTGATCTCGCACGTGGAGGAAGCAGAATATTTAGCAGGATGCCGAGATAAGGACCAATGCAAGAACATTGACGGTGCAGGAAGACTGCATAATTTGGATCGTGATAACTGCGTATGTATCGCTTGCGATTTCCGCGCAAAGCTAAAATACGTCGATCATTCTTTCGGCAACGGAGTCCTTTTGCTTCTTTGAAGTTACGTGGGAAAAATATCTGAAACAAAATATAGACCTGTCCATCATATTGCGCGCGCTTTATCTATAATCAAAGTCATTGTTAATTGGTTTGAAATTTCTTTTGAAATTTAGCTTTTGATATAACGATCGTTTTGCACGACTTTATGATTCCTAATTAAATAAGAAAGACGGGATCTTTTCGTCATACGTTGTCGTCATCAGACGTGCGATATGGGAAGTATTTATTACGACACCGCAGTGCACAGGACACCATGAATTAAATAATAAAATAGGACAAGGTTGTGACGATGAGAACGCATTCGGTGAACGCTATGATTCCCGGAAGTGGCTCGTTATTCATCGTCCGTCATCATCAAGACCCTTGTCTACTATATGTCATACCTTGTATGCGCACCTCGCGCTCGTGCGCGCGACGACGACGATGACCGCGGGTATTATCATGCGAGAACGCAAATTTCATCTATTATTTATATTAGGGACTTATCGTCATCCCCTACGTACTCTCCTCGAACCTCTTGTAACACGTCCGGTCGCTCTTAAAGGGCTTCCTGTTTGTTAAGGTCGGCGCAACTAGATAGGACGAGGATCACGTCACAAAAACTTCCTATACATAGACGACAATTATCAATCAGCCCTTCGTTCCTCCCTGTCTCTTTCCACTTCACTGTCATTTCAACGGCCATCCCGTTCCAGCGTTTTAATCAGAAAGAAGAGCACAAGTTACACACAGTTGGCGAGCCGATCTCCACTCACGATCGGCCTGTTAGGATGAGGTGAGTTCTGTAATTTCGATCTCATCCCGCGATTTCGTCGCCGCAACGAATAATGCCTTCAAGGGGATCGACCGGCCGTCCCAAGGTAGACAGATCCACTAGTCCTCTGCCGAGGAAACCGGTAGCGAGTCCCGTGAATCCAGTGCAGGAGCTGAAGGCCCTCTTTGAGCCCACCAGCAACCGAGCTCCTTCCAATGGCGAGAAAGAGTCGGACTTTCGATTTGAAGCGATACAATGCCTACGACAGTCCTCGATCATCGTCAAGAGGCCCAAGGACCTACCAGAACGAGGGAACTGGAGCAGCAAGGTGAGGAGATTGACATCGGTCAATCTGCACAATGTCTAGATGAAACCTGGATTTAACTTATGGATACAACTTGCGTACTTTTCTCTTTTAAAGATCGAATTCATTTTATCCGTCGTGGGACTGGCTATAGGTTTGGGAAATCTATGGCGATTTCCATACCTTTGTTATAAAAATGGCGGCGGTGCTTTTATGGTGCCCTACTTCATCGCGCTCGCACTGGCCGGTATACCTATGTTCCTGATGGAACTGTCCTTAGGTCAGATGCTGACGATAGGTGGTCTAGGTGTTTTTAAAATAGCACCTATTTTCAAAGGTGATTTTTAGAGAGCACTCTCGCAGGATTTTAGTTTCGTTAAAATATTTTGAAAGGATGACAGTGACAATGTTGATCTTCATACAGGCATTGGATACGCAACCTGCGTGCTTTCCTGTTGGACCAATGTGTATTACATCATCATTCTCGCTTGGGCGCTCTTCTACTTTTTGGTCTCCTTACGTGCTGGTGAGTGACTTTATTTTACACGGCACAGTAATTTTCTGCAAGCGGAGTTATTTTTTGTTTTTTTTTCGGGAGAGGGGGAGGCTGTAGAAAATCAGAAATTATTACATTTATTTAATATATAAACTTTGCACAGACGTACCATGGAGAACCTGCGACAACTCGTGGAATACGCGCTACTGCATCACGCCTGATGAACGTCTGAACGTGTCATGCTGGCAGGATGACTACTGGCCAAATAATGTCATATGTGCCACATCCCTCGGGAATTTGAGTCACGGGCTATTGAAGGATCCAGTGAAGGAATTTTGGGAGTAAGTTAGACTGGTCCAGTAGACACCTTACTTAATCAATTACAATGTAATCAAAAAGTATCTGCGCCTTTTGTTACAAAAAGGAGGCGTACCTTAATGATATCCTCAGGAATCGAAGACGTAGGTAGTATAAGATGGGAACTAGCCGGTACTCTTGCGGTCGTGTGGGTCATGTGTTACTTTTGCATCTGGAAAGGCGTTAAATGGACCGGCAAGGTAAAGCGAGCTTATGATAAATCTTGGCCACTTTCGGACGTAGCGTATGAATTACACGATGTAATACAGGTTGTCTATTTCACGGCGCTCTTCCCGTATGCCTTGCTGGCGGTGCTGCTCGTGCGAGGTTTGACGCTTCCCGGCGCTTCGGAAGGTTTGAAATATTACGCTACACCGAATCTCTCGAAACTTGGCGATCCTGAGGTAAAACCAACACAACATTGATTTTTTCTTTAGTTGTACTAGAATATAGATATTACAATTATTGACATGATTATTGTGTGTACAGGTATGGATAGACGCGGTGACACAGATATTCTTCACTTACGCTCTCGGCCTAGGCGCGTTGGTAGCTCTAGGCAGTTACAACAAATTTAATAATAATGTTTACAAGTAAGAATCTTCTATCTTTCGTGGATTATTATTTTTTATCCTTTTTATTTAATTTTATTATTTTTGTTACATTTTATTTGCTTAATTTTACTTTATTATTTCTATTTTTAATCTTCACGTTATTTTATTATTTTTGTTCAATTTTCTTTTCATATTTATATCCTATATTATTCTACCTGAATTCTAATGACTTTTGCTTGTTTTTTTATTATACTGCAAAGTTTATTTTAGCACTTGAGAGGATGTCATTTCAAAGTGCAAAAATCATTTGTATGACGGATTATACATATACAGTCTTTTTGATACATTATAGAGATGCTCTCATTGTATGTGGAATCAATACTTGTACCAGCCTGCTTAGCGGAGTAGTCATATTTTCCGTGGTCGGTTTTATGGCCCATGAGCAACAGAAACCAGTGGCCGATGTAGCTGCTTCTGGTAATTATCCTTTCTTTTAATCTGTTTTGAATTATAACACTAATAATTTTGTTGTATTCATTATTTTGATCAGGACCCGGTTTGGCCTTCTTAGTTTATCCCTCGGCGGTATTGCAACTACCCGGGGCGTCAATTTGGTCCAGTCTATTCTTCTTCATGCTTCTTCTAATAGGGCTAGATAGTCAGGTAACGTACATTCATCGAATCCAAGGATCGACTTCTGTTATTCTAGAACTATCACGGATTAATGTTAATGTTAAAAATAAGTCGCATTCCAGTTCTGTACCATGGAAGGCTTCATCACCGCCGCCGTGGATGAATGGCCGCGAACACTCAGAAAACGAAAGGAATTGTTCATTGCAATTGTATGTCTGATCTCGTATCTAATCGGGCTTCTATGCGTCACAGAAGTGAGTAGATTAAATATTTTCCAAATATCTAAAAAATATTTAATAAGGGTGTATAGGTAGCTTATTTTTTTAGCTTTGTATTTTTTGACAAGAGAAGGTTAATCAGATTTTTCTTAGTACTAATCAGAATTAATTTTGTATCTAGGGCGGAATGTACGTGTTTCAACTCTTGGACACGTATGCCGTAAGCGGATTTTGCTTACTCTTCTTGATGTTCTTCGAGTGCATCTCCGTCTCATGGGCATTCGGGGTGGACCGATTTTATGATGGAATACGAGACATGATAGGCTACTATCCTTGTTTCTGGTGGAAGATATGCTGGACATTTACCACACCTGCTATTTGCGTGGTAAAATCTTGTTCAATTTGTCCAGATTATACGTGACTTGAACTAATATGCTATTTTTGATTTATTATATTATGTATTTCTCTCTTATGCATAGGGTGTTTTCATTTTTAATATCATTAAATTCGTCCCTGTGAAATACCTCACGTACGAATTTCCGTGGTGGAGCCATTTGTTGGGATGGTTCGCGGGTCTTTCCTCGATGTTATGCATTCCAGGTTACATGATTTATATCTGGTGCGTTACATCCGGAACTACCTCAGAGGTATATAATATCGTAGAAAAGAATTACATACGTAATATAATTCAATTATCATAATATAATACAAAAAAAATAATAACTTATTTCTTTTCAGAAATATCGGAAATTGATAAAAATAGAAGATAATGTTGCTGCCTTGCGGAAGAAACTCAATCCAATCAAAGCCGCTGCCATCGACGCGGAGTTTGAATTATAAAATCGCATTCATGCCTTTTTCAATCACATAGATTATTTGATGTATGCGATGAACTATAATATGCTAATGGGAAAGATTTGAGCGCGCAATTAAATGTTTGCGATTCAGAATACATCAAAGATTTCACTAGAATAGCATCAAGACGAGGTATCATGCGTTTATTCATTTTGAGCGCAACCTTATCTCGAGAAAAACGACGTTTATTAATTAAACTAATCTATTATATATCTCTATAATCTGCTTTCAACATACCGTATGAAAAGAAGATGAAAATAATAAAAAACTTTGCGATTCGTTCGAATATGTTTTGATTTATATTCCTCTTATGCCACAATTATACATCCTACGCATTAACGAGATGCTAAAATTCTGTTCAAAAAACAGCTTTTACTTTAACTGATATAAAAATCAAATATTTTATTAATTATTATATTATTCTTTTACACTTAAATGCTAAAATATATATGACTCAAAACAATGCCCAATAGGCATCTCGATTATATTTCTGCATTTTTACGTTATAATAAATTATACTTCAAATAATTCCAGATGTACTGCTCGTTGTGTGCAGCTGACAGTAAAGATTTTAGTTCTTTATTGTAACCAGCTCAACTCATATGGCAACTTCAGCTCTGTGAATCTTTATCCTGCATCTGTTTAATGCGTATGAGAAGTTGCTCCTTCCATTGTTCTTCCGAGATTGCATTTGCCCATTGCGGAATACAAGCTTCGGGAATGGTAATGGACGCCATTACAGATTTTACTTCTTTGATCTTAGTTGCATCTAGATCAATATCAGAACGATTGTGCGGACACGACCAGACTTCCAATACCTCTGAAGAACAACTCTAAAATATTATAGTGTCTTTTTTAATTGCAAATTTATTGTGTTTATTTTTACATATTATTGTCACATTATTATCATGCTTTTAAGGCAGAACATAGATATCAATCTAAATAAAATATGCTGAATCTTTATATTTATAGACTGTAATTGATTTATTTGCTCAAAAAAAACTCTTTTGGATACTATCCGAGTGTTCGTAAATAGTACAACTAATAAAACAAAATCATTCTGATCTGAACATTTTCATAGTAATTTTCTTAATTTAAAAATGACTTACTTGCTGGGTTTCAGTTGCCGGAACAGATGATGCTTGATTAGATTCACCAAATCCAGTTAGCCATTCGTCATTCTGGAATAAAAAAGGAGTGATTTTAGTTATTCAAGAAATTAAATAACTTCTAGAAGTCCTTCGCATTAGAGAAAAAAGATATTGCTGCTTTATACCTCTTCTTCACCTAATATGGGTTCAGCATCGGTAGAAACTTGGGATAATGGTAAATATCCTGCCATACCCATATCTTCATCGTCGCTGTCTTCCTCATCATTCCCCGCTCTCGCATCTAGGACTGTATTGGGAACTGTCAGATTATCTTGAATAGGTTCTTGTGTAGGCTCAGGCGACATGATGCATCAATAGATTCAGTTAACTCTTTAACAAAAATTGAAATAAATATTAACATAAATATCAAAAATATTAATATCAAACATAAGTATTATCATTTTAACATGTTTGTTATCATATATGTAATTCGATTCTCATCAATATTGACATGTAAATGGATAATATTGACATGTAAATTGATGTCAATATGTAATAATTTTATATGCCAAAAAACAAATAAAATTTAGTGTACTATTATATTATCATATAACTTAGAGAAACAAAATCGTAAAAAATAAACAATAAATAAATAATTCCGACAACATGACTCGAGTAAATTTCAAAACAATAGAGCTGGAAAGTCTAACGAATTAACGAACATGTTGATTAGTGTTGATGACATTCTTAATAATAAGAACGACAAACACAAATAAAAACAACTCATCAATAAATCGAACAGAAATAATTTAACACAATTTATCAATAAATCGAACAGGAATAATTCAATGGTTGAATTATATATGTACCATTTTCCAAGGCTTGCAATTGCAAATAAATTCGAGATTGCCACGTAATGCCGATTTTGACAGTTCACCGTCGATCGTGCTCATAAATGCGCCCATATGCGTACGCCATTTTGAGAAAATTGCGTGAGGCACAATCTGTCGAAAAACGTCCCAAGGTTGTAGCGAAACTTGCTTGAATCGTAGTCGGTATCGTAGATTACGTACATATAATTTATATAAATTTATTATACGAATGATTTTTTAAGAGGCATAGAAGGTCCTTTATCCAAAAAAGAGAAAAAAAAAGCATTAACGATTAATGCTAAAAATGCATAACCTTTAATTAATAACCTTTAGATAAATAAATGAGCAACGCACAGTGATATGGCATGGGTTTATCATATGTATACGCAGCATGTTTTTGTCTAAAAACAATTAATATTCTAGAAAATAAGGTACGCATTTCAAATATCTACACGTATCATTAAAAAATCTTTTGCGTAAAACAATTTTTATTGCAGAATTTTTTTAAAGTGAATTGGGTTTCCGTAAAGTCAGACTGTCTCCATACGTTTATCTGTTCCGATTTCGTTGCGATTCATTGAATTTCTCATAGTTAATTTTTTTCAGATGGAAACGCATCGAACGGAATTAGATTCATGGCTGTGACGAGGAGGCGATTGTCAAAAATCCGCGGTGGCAAACCGTGTCAACGAATTAAAGCTGTACGCGGGCATTAGGCGCTCTTATCGTACTCCCGAGAGCTGGTGGAGGAGCAAAAAGAAAGCGCGCGGGATGAATGACGGGCTCGACGTTAAGCCGACCAAGTTAAAGTAGTAATCCGGTGCATCTCGTAGAGACTGGTATGTTGCGCAGCACCCCGTTCCGCGACATGTCACAGGTCCAGCTTCTCGTCCTTTCAACCTTCCTACTCGCCTGGTCAGGTAATCGGACGTACCGGTTCGAATCTCGCACCGATACGCACAAATCGCTGCCCTCCCCTCTCTATTTCCATGAATTTTATTCGCGACGCGGACCGATTAATCCCAACCGATTAATTTCTCAGTTGTTAATTCCAGCGTACGCGTATCCGGAGGGCACATTGCTTAATGACAACGCGCGAGCGTCGATCGTCGAGACGGTGTTAGAACGCGAACCAGCAACCTTCAAATTGTACACCAGGTGCGTACAATCCCTTTTAATTGTTGCAAACAATTTGCGATGAGATATGAAGGTAGAATATAATGTTCTTGCATCTCAGTGTGATACAAGAGATAATAGCTGTATTTATGTGAAAAGTCCAGTCGATTGGAAGAGGAAACAAAAGAGAATCGTTCCCGAGGTTGTACAGAAGACATCCAGACATCCACGCTTCATTCTCAGACATGCATCAATCAAGCCTTAAACTGAAATTATATTATAAGCTGGTATTTATTTTAAGACTGTTCTTATTTTAAGACTGTCTTGAATAATATCTTAAGATGCTAATTAATACAATTTTCTGTATTATTCATAGTCTGTTCTTCTTTTAAGACCATCTTAAGTAATGTCTTAAGATGATAATACAATCGTTTGATTGGCTTATGATATCTTAAATCTGTACTTAAGACAGTCTCAAATATAAGAGTCGAATATCAGTATGAATATCAGTCTTCTTGATTGATTCATAACATCTTAAGATTGTACTTAATTAAGACAATCTTGAATATAAGAATAGAGTACAAATACCAGTCATATACTGCAGGTTTTTATCGTTTTCACTATCCACATTTTCATCGTCATACCGAATTCCCTTGGGCATATTTCCCAAATAATTATTTTATATAATTGCAATTGATCCAGAGGCTATCTTGACGTCGATCGGGAATCAATCACATGCCGACGCGGCTAATTTCTATGCACCATGGCACCGCTATCGCCGGCTTGCCCCGTGGAGGATGCGTCAATTTTTTAATGATACGTGCAATCAGCGGGCATTCTATTCTCAGCGCTGACGTTCGATCGACTATCGAGTGTTGAGGCGCCGCGCCGCGTTGACGCCTTAATATCGCGCCTTCGGATTGACTCCCGCTCTCCTTTTTTTTCCTTTTTTTTTATTTCTGTCTTTCCGGCAAACAAGCCGATTGAGAAAGGCTTCTTGACATTATTATAACTTTTTCTTTTGTTACCTCGAAGAGTAAGAAATCGGAGAAATTTGCACGTTCGATGAGAATCTCTGTTTGGACTTAAATTTAATATTTATCATGCATCAATTTCGTTGCAATGTTTTTCTCACAATATTGCTTCGCACAGGGAAAACCCATTTGGCGAGGAGCAATTATTCCTGAACAATACAGAAGTGCTGTACGCGTCGCACTTTAACGAGAGCCGGCCGACCAAGTTCATCGTTCATGGATTCAGCGATACCGGAAACGAGGGCTGGATACGTGATCTAATAGACGGTGGGTGGAATTAGGTATTACGTCATCGCGTATTCGCATTCCTTAATACCGCAGCTACTACTTTCGCAAACAATCAGGGTCAGCCTATTTCGGTAAACACGGAATCGAAGTCGTTGTCGGTTCAAGGGTCAATGCGATAATGGCTTAATTAATCATTCTGCAAGTTTTTCTGCTCGCTCTCTCCCGCCAGAAACTCTTCGCGGAAGAGTTCCAAGGTTTTTTTTTTATATCCCGCTACTTTTTAATCTGACAATCCCATATTCTCTAAAACGTTGCTTCCAAGTAAGAAAAAAACATGTTTTTTTTTTTTAAGATAGAGATATATAACATTTAATTGCATTTTTAGCGTATCTGCTTTATCAGGATGTGAACGTGATAGTCGTCGGTTGGGGAATCTTGGCATCCGACACCTATCCGGTGGCGGCTAAGAACACGCGTCTAGTTGGTGAGTACTTAGGTCAATTCTTGGATTTTTTGAATCGGGATTCGAACCTGGAGTATAAGGATGTGCACATCAGTGGTCATAGCCTGGGCTCTTATGTGGCGGGCTTTGCCGGAGCTTATCACGACGGACGTATTGGGAGAATAACAGGTAAATCAATGAATAAGTAACCCTTAGGCTCAGTTTTACAACTCACTGTTTTAACTCTTAACCGAAGTTCAACTTATTCCTCTTCTCTTTCCAATTCTAGCATTAGAAAGAGATGAAGAATAAATTAAACCTTGGTTAAGAGTTAACCATGATCCAATAAGGAATGACAATGGAATCGATGTCGATTCCATTGTCATTTCTCACTGGGAAGTTGTGAAACTGAGTTGTGAGCCTCAGTCTTCATAGAATAATGCAAATTCGAGTTTGACGATGTTAATAAAAAGTATCATACTTTCTAATGGAATTATTAATACAATAGTCTTTTTCCTCAAAGGATTCTTGTTACAATAGAAAAAGTTTTAAAAAAACGGATAAATATTAAATTAAATAATGAAATTACGCGAATTAAAGTTGTAATATTTATTTGGGGTGTATTACTGATAAGACAGCATTGGGAAATAGACAATACAGTTATAATACTTGTTATCGATGTCGATGAATTACGAGAGCGAAAATATTGGCTATATGTCGCGAGCGTAATTCCGTGATTTTCCCGAGAAGGACTAGATCCTGCGAGTCCTCTGTTCGAGACTATCTCTGGTGTCGTCGATCCAGAATACCGGTTGGATCCAACCGACGCTCAATTCGTTGATGTCATTCATACCAGCGGACCAGTATTTGGATTCTTGGCGCCGTTGGGACACGCTGATTTTTATCCTAATAACGGCAAGATCCCGCAACCTGGATGTTCTTTCGTACCAACGATAAGTGAGTATTGCAAGGTATTCATTATTATCATATATCCTTGTGCTGTGGAGAATATTGAAAGGATGACTCTCGAGCGGTATCTTAATGTCTCTGTTTGTATTTCAGCTTATTGCAGCCATTCCAGAGCGCATCAGCTTATGACCGAGAGCATCGGCAGTACGGTAGGCTTCAAGGCGAAGATGTGCGAGAGTTGGGAAAAATACAAGGAGCGACTCTGCGATTACAATCCGGTTGTTATGATGGGCGAATACGCCTCTACCTCGTAAGATATTATTATTTATATTTTTTTAAATTCGCGAAAACTGATTACAATTCATCACAATTTGTCTTCTTTTCGTTCAGGTTACGTGGCAAATTTTATCTATCGACCAACGACGCTCCTCCTTTTGCGCTACAGTAAACGATATGAATATCGATCTTGACGAATTTTTGTTAGAATTGAGAATTTGCTAATTAACTCACGGTTACAGCTCGAGCGGTAATAGCGCAATAATCTGTACTAGTCATTGATAAGTTACTTTATTTATAATGCGCTTCGATTCTGAATGCGTACATCGAACGTACATCGTATCAGAATGTATCCTTAATATACGTAATGCTACATTAGAAAGAGTACAAATTATATTAATTGAAACTATGATTTTAAATTAATATTCCTTTCATAATAATATCATCACGTTTTTTCCATCTTATTACATTTCCTATGATTCTCTTGAAATTCCAGAATTTTTTCCTCTCGATTTCTCAGAAATGTGAAAATCTTGAAGCAATATCGCGAAAGAGAAACACGGAGAAATAAATACAATATAGAATAATAATAAAATAATAACTAGAAGTTCCAGGAAGATAGATAAATATGTAAGTCGGTCGAAGGAATTAATATTTCAAATCGTAAAAATGCATGAAATGAAATATTCATGAGAGACTTGCGCTTTGAGTAGTTGACCATGCGACGGACGCAGGAATGACTGCTTTATTCTCCTTCAAACTCCTTCAAATAGGTATAATCTCGGCATAATCCGTATAATTTACGAAATGCGTCATGGAAGTTGGAAGTTGCTGTTTTTGTCGCGTCTGCTACTTGTTTCTTACGCAAACGACAATATTATGGCCCGAGATTACTTTTTATATAAAGACGTGTCCAACGTAGTAGGGTTTTCTTGCGGTGGTCTCGAAAGTGCGTAACAATATTTAAATGATAGAAATATAATTCATATATATTTATTATATAACAAACCTTTCTCGACTTGTAACAGGCAACGTGAAATTCGCGAGGACATTCAACGAAGTCTTTGTACTTACATCGATATGCAATCTCGGATCCGTGAATGGATCGTCGATTCTTAGGAAGCTTTTACAGAACAACTATCGTAATTTAGGCGTTTACGTGGACGCGCGATGCGAAGGTCACAATTATACTGTAATATATTATGAGGTAAAAGATACTATATATTCCAAAAAATTCTTAATTCTATATTATTTCATATATTAACTGCGTAAAGTCCGGAATTAAGAATGTGTAATGTGTAATATGTAAGAATAAAAGAGATAATGTGAAAATGTAATCACGGGATTTTTACAAAAAAATTCTGAATTATTATATTGTATATTAATTACGTAAAATATTTGGAATTAAGAATGCAAAATTTAATTTACAAATAAAATAATAATGTATGTGAAAATGTAACCAGAGGAGGGGAAGAACAGACAAGGGTCAAGAAAGATAACAAAGCCGTAGATGTTGAAGCAGTAATGGCAAAGTTCTTGGTATTAATCTCTTTCTTATTTAAGGCTACGAAATCTTTCTTATTCGACGAGACGCACAAATGGCTTATTTTGGGACGAAAGTTGGATGATACCTTGAGCTTATTAAATGATGATTCCTTCGGCGTGGTGACCGATATTACGATTGCCATAGAGACCGATGCCGGTTTTGATTTATACGACGTGTATAATCCTTGCAAAGCACGCGGTGGCTCCTTGAATATAACCGTCTTGGGTTACTGGACCGAAAAATCTGGTGTGGTGATCAGACTGAAGCAATCAAAGTACGAGAGAAGATTTAACTTACATGGTATGAAGCTCAGAGTGGGAGTCTTAGTAAGTAACTGATTAGCTTATAACGGGCATGGCAATTGGCAATATGATTTATTAACCGTAAATTCTCGTAGCTGCCGCGTAAGTTTTACAATTTGTCTACGGAAGCTATCGTGCTGAACCAAGACATGAAGGCGAAATACGGCCGGTCCCAATTCTTGTACACGATCTTGCTGCACATGGCTGATCTTTTTAACTTCACGTAAGAGTCTTTTGAAATGGACGAACATTTTTTCGAGTATACTTTTGCATTTCTTTCGCTTATTTCTTTTTTTATGGAAATATTTTTAAATTATTATAAAATTTTTTTTAAATATTTTATATTTTTATTTCAAAGTATGGAAATCGTGGAAGTTGATCCAAGAAAGCGGCAGGACAATTCTGCGCCGATGTTTGTTGCTTTTCAAAAAAAGATTGTGGATATCTCGGCCAGTCCAATAGTGATGAAAGCTGATAGATTACGGTCGGGAGATATTATCGGCCCAGTATGGCCAATGCGGTATGTAATTTTGTGATACACAATAAGGAATTATTTTATCTTGTTGCTTGATGTATCAATGAGTTGTTTCTACGCAGATCATGCTTTTTATTTCGGACGATAGCCTCGGCGAACATGAAGACAAAACAATTTTTGAAGCCGTTAAATATCAAGGTTTGGTATGTTGTATTTTGTACGATAATAATTTCCGCGTCCATCCTGGTAATACTGATCAGACAGGAAGGCATTCACAGTGTGTCAGAGGGTTACAATATTTGTATTCTTCTTACAATAGGCGCTTTTTCCCAACAAGGTACTCGCCAATTTCTTTTCATCATCTTCGTTAATTTTCTGTTAAGTTTTGAGTAAAATAATTAAATAATGCATAGGAAATCAAGAGCTATCGCTAAATTAAGCACTTTCACAGGTTCCGTATTTGTTCCGGTGCATTATGCGGGTCGCATAGCATTTATACACATTATGCTCTTCAGCGTGTTAATCCTGAACTATTATTCGGCGAGTATTGTGTCCGATCGATTAAAGAATATGGGTGTGAAGATGAACGACTCGTTGATCAACTTGGCGGACAGTCAATTGAAAGTGGCAGCCGAACCAACGCCATATATTCGTTCTTTTTTACAAGTAGATGCTTTTAAATATCAAAGTCCAATTATAACATAATCCAAATAGTAAGATTAATAATAAGATTAATTTGATAAGAAAGGAGTTCAATAATTATAATAAAAAAATCTTATATTCTAGTAAACACTAATAGTAACATCAATATTCTAATTTTATTTTCAATACAAATGAAATATGACGTGTTATATGTAACGTTGATGTTATATAATATTATTGTTAGTTGATTATAGAGATATTATTTTATTCAAAATATAAAACTCCTTTTCTTATTACATTGGTGCATCTCTTATTTCATCTTTTTGTTGAAAGACACCGGAGAAGGAGATACGGTATTTTAACGCGAAACGATGGGACAAACTAGCGGAATCCAAACGTTATCTGCCACTAGCGGAGGGCCTGAATCGCGTGGCTAAAGGCGGCCTGGCTTATCACACGTCAATCGAGTCCGCGTATCCGTATATTGAGCGGCATTTCCATCCACGAATGATATGCGAGCTAACGGAGGTTCATCTCTTTCACGCGATGCTCGCTCTTTGGGGCAGGCACAGGAGTCCGTTCACTCCGCTATTTAGAATCGGGTAGGAGAATACGCAAGTGATTCTATATAAGTAGACGCCTACACATGTGCCTTACTCTTTAAATTTTAATTCTCTTCAAGCAATTATTATTTATATGTTATTTATGTTTATGTTTATTATTATAATATATTATATTAATTATAATCATTTATATGTTTATTATTATAATATTTATCATAATGTTTATTATTATAGTTTGATCAAGATGTATGACGTGGGCATACGCAGGCGTCAACTGAAATTCTGGTCAGCGAGAAAACCGTTTTGTCCGAAAAATATGCTAATCGCGGAACCGCTGTCAATCTATGAAGCTGTACCCGTTTTTATGTTTATTGGCATCGTCGCCGTGTTGTCTCTCATCATCTGCATAACAGAGAATCTTGTCTACTGGTTATGGCCTCGGTAACGATCAGTGTTAAAAAAAATTAATGAGTAAAAAAAAAGAATAATATACTGAAGTATTTTGTAAATTTTCCATTATGTCATTTGATCTCTTCTTTTTTAGATTATCAATGTCTACTACCGATGGACAGAGGAAAGTGTGTTTTCCGAAATTCACGAAAAACGCACCTACTTCGCCGGGTGAAATATTCTCGCGCGAATAACTAGATAATATATTATTTCTATATGCCATTTTGATGTTTGTTCAATTAGATTTTATCGCAGATATTGTAGCTTGTGTGTTTATTCATTAGATGTACGCACAAATAATAAATCACTACCGTGTGTGTGATTTGCTGTAGTTCGATAATGACACATTTTATTTAGTTTTCGTTCCTCGATAGAATGTCATAGCATTGAACGTAAATAAACGATAAGACGTATGATTTCAACATATCATGTTTAATGTTATATAGATACTGAAAAATTCAAAGCATGTTACAACCGATCCGTGCAAATCTAATCGAATTACACTCTATTTTTGTTAGCTCTTTCGTTTATTCGTATTCGTGTGTATAGACTCGACGTTACATAAAGTCCGCAGAACTTTTACTTTTTACACGACAATATGAATAATGCGAAATTAAAGCACAGTGGAGCGTACGTGATATTCTTTGCTTTACTGCGATTCACTTGTAATGTCAACGCGGGAGATAGTGACTTTATTCGCGACTATTTCGTGAACAAGGCAGTGCGAAATGTTGTGGGATTCTCCTGTGGAGATTTCACAAGTAGGTGAAATTTTCAAAGTGTTAGTGAATTATTCAACAAAAGCATAAATGTGTACTAAAGATTTTTCATATCTCATTTTTTGTATTGCAGGTGATTTTCATTTCGTAAAGTCATTAAGCAGAGCTGGTATATTCACGATCATTCGGAAACATGATAAGAATATCAACATACGACGATTCTTGAGTACTGATGCCTGGAGTTTGGGAGTTGTCGTGGATTTGCGTTGTCGCAACGAAAGCGCCGTGACCATCTTTGCTGAGGTAAAAGAATTTATAGAGTGAATCTTTAACCCTTCGTGGTTACTTGAGGTTCAGGGAACCCCAAAATGACGTGAGGTTTTATATTTTTAAAGATTTTTTTTAAAACGGGATTTAAATTGTCATTTATCCAAAGTTTACAATTTTTTGTACCTTCAACCGCAGTTCTTTAGATGTTTAGGTGTTGTTCTTTAGACATCAGCCTTTGCGATTTTTTAAAATATATTAAAATTAAAAACTTTGAACAGCCACTGCATTTCCATATTCTACAATGTTTAAAGTATGTTCAATAATTTTTGTGATTTTTAAGAACAAAAGCTGTACATATGGCAATCAGTTAAAATGCTGGAGTCATTTTGTACCCTGTATAATCAACATAAAATTCTCAGGAGATGTAACCACGAAAAGTTAATCATTCATATTTATATGATATTTTCAATTTTTTCATGTGAAAAGGAAGAAAGAAAGAAAAAGGATATATTTCATATTTTCAGACCTCAAAGTACCGTATGTATGATTACTCATATCACTGGCTGGTCCTGGGATCGAAGCTAAATAGCAGCGTGCCGCTTTTGAACGATAGTGCTTACAGTATGACGACCGATGTCACGCTCGCGATAACAAATGGCAGCGGTTACGATCTTTACGACGTTTATAATCATTGCAAGTACCGTGGAGGTACATTGAATTTGACCCGACTGGGCTGGTGGCGACGAGGAGAAGGTCTTATTATCACTCTGACTCAACCTCTGGTCGAAAGAAGGGCGAATATGCACGGCATGACGCTGAAAATATCGGGCGTGGTGCGTCTCACTGAGTATATAGTTCTACAGAAAAAAGGAGAAACGTTTAAGTATATTTTATCGTATGCTTTATCGTTAGATACAATACAGGCCGAAGAACATGCGATTGGAGGATTATATGATCGATATTAACACCAGATCTTTAGACAGCATGCATAAGTTCATGTACGCCATGATATCTCACACTGCTGATCTCTTTAATTTTAGGTATTTTTCAATTTTTAGGGTGGAATTTGCATTTTCCGGTGTCTAATATACTTACAAAAATCTAATACTGATCAATTTAGTACTGAAAATAATTAATTACTTATTTTAGTATTAATATCATCGTCTAGTATTTTTAGTACTTCAAGTAAATAATTAATTATTATTTTTCAGTAATAAATAAATAGGCCGATATTAGATTTCTGTAAGAGCCCAGGAAAATATGTTTTGTATGTAATCATATGTAAAATTGACATATTTTATATACAATTACATATAATTATATATAAAATATGTCCATGTATGTAACATCTTTTCCCAGGAGTAATTCTAAAAATATTTTTTTTCAAGTATTCACGCTTCGGAAATAATTTATTGGGATCGTCACAGCGTGCATGGCTTGATATTCGAGATTCTACAAACGAATTACATCGACTTCGGCAGTAACCCCAGAATTATGGTATCCGAGAGATTAGATTACGCTACTTTGATCGGCGCGGCGTGGCCGATTCGGTATCGAAATTTCGCTTTACACCAAGAAAACGTCAATTGACATCGTTTAACGAATAATTAATCTCTTTTCTGCAGACCATGTTTCATGTTGCTGTCCACTCCGTCGAATAAAATCAAACTAGAGATTTTCTTTAAGCCGTTTGCGGTTCAGACTTGGTACTTGAGCGCCATATTCATTGTGTTCTTCATGTTTATAATGAGAATAATAATGAAACGCGAGGAGGCGAGCAAAGAAGAGAAATATTCCAGTGCTATAGTCGTTACTATCGGCGTTACTGCTCAGCAAGGTATAAAATAAGTAGATAGCAAAAATGTATCATCTCAAAAACTTGACGAGAATCTCTTCTGTAGGTGCAAATTTTTATCCCGAATGTATCTCGGGTCGTATCGCTCTTCTGCAGATTCTCATGTTTAATTGGATTATGTTCAATTATTACTCGGGCAGTATAGTGTCGGCTCGTTTGAGCGAACCGCTTGATATGATGGAGGATGACGTGACTGTTCTCGCGGATAGCAATCTGAAAATCGCGGCAGAGGCTGTGCCATATTTGAACTACTTTCTATACGTACGTTTCTAGACACGCTGAAATATATACGCTTCAAGTTTCCAGAAAGACTGTATAAAAAATCCGTATTTTGTATTTTCAGAAACTTAGTTCGGAATCAAATTACTTTAGAAAGAAACGCTGGGATCCTTTGCCGGAGTCGAAGCGGTACTTGCCAATAGAGGAGGGCATGAAGCAGGTCAGCGAAGGTATCCTGGCCTATCACACGGATCCGAACACGGCGTATCCATACATCGAAAAAATGTTCGATCCGAACAAGATCTGCGCATTGACAGAGATCCATCTGTTTAAACAGTCCGTCATGGGTATGTACGCCAGTCGCAATGGTCAATTCACCGAGATGGCGAAAATCGGGTAAGTTCTTATTTATAGTTTTTCCTTGCTATGCAACGAAGGTGCTAGTAGTTTAAGAAACAATTAAAAAATTCTTTAGGCTTTCCAAGATGTTCAATACCGGGTTACGTGATCGACAGATAAAATATTGGTCAAGCAGGAAACCTCAATGCACACTCGATACATTGTCCACGAGAAGCATATCCATATATGAGACCGCTCCGGCTTTGATTCTGTTAGCTTTCGGCGTACTCGTCGGAGGCATAATATGCTTCATCGAGAATATCATCTACTATCGATTCATGAGGTGAGCTAATGTTTGCATTTACGTCTTAGCATGTCAAAGTTATCATAATTTTGCTCGTAGAGAAGAAACGCCGAGACCTTTGAACAGCGATGACGCGGAAGCGACAGCCAGCACGAGCAAACATAATTTATCTGAGTGAATTATCTCACTTTGGGAAGTAAAATATTCATAAGTTCCTTCGTGTGTTACAATTGGTACATTCATTAGTGTCTCATTATCCTATATTTGTTTTACGCGAGGAGACAGAATGCGTTACAAATGTAATTTTTTCCCAGTCGCTCTAATATTGATCTATAATAAAACTGTGAATTCACTTAGCATCGCAGAACAGTCTCTCTGAAGAAATTTTCCTATGAATACTTTCGTAAGAAAACAACCGGATAATAGATAGAGGGACAAGCAAATCGATCGTAACAGATTCGACTTCGAGGTAATTGATAAAGAATAGGGACAGAAAGTAGAGGACTTTGAAACTAAAGAGGAAATCGCGCCATATACGGGGTGTCTCGGAGTTACTCTAAAATTTTTGTAACACGTCGCATTATCCAGACGCGGTATTCACCTGCGGAACACTCTCTCTCTCTCTCTCTCTCTCTCTCTCTCTCTCTCTCTCTCAAGAGTTATTAATTAAAAAAATTTTTTGTTGAAGAGACTCAATCTCAAATTGGTAGGAAATTGGTAGGTATCTTAGATAAGGTAAACGACGAAAGTGACGAGGTACCCAGTATATGGTTTGTATCACTGTAACTGACGTGATTATGCTGTCATGTCAATCGACGTTATGGATATTATGAATGAGAACTCTGCAAATCGTTTCTATTCTCGAGTTCTGCTATTGTCTCGAATACGAAATTATCCTGGTTTTTCATAGAATGAAGACGAAATGGATTAGTTGTAACATCGTCGCAACTTCGTAATTTGTGTATATCAAGAAACAATGTGCCTGATGTGTCGCGTTTTTCTTTTACAAACATTCATCATTGTCGTTTATGCACAAACCAGCCAAATCATTCGAGACTATTTTGTCTACAAAAATGTAACTAGAGTAGTGGGATTCTCCTGCGGAGATGTAGATGGTACGTCAAGCATTGCGTTTTGCGTATAAGAGTTCTTAATAATTCGCAGAATAAAAAATATATTTTTTTAATATATAATTTTATAATATACATAATATATACTATATATATATATATATACAAAACAAAATTTTATAAAACATATATATATATAAAATTTGTTAGAAGTTAATAATTTTTTTCGCACAGAGGATTTTCTCACGATGAAGCTGCTGACCGATGTCGGGATGTCCACGGCGATTAAACCGGCTGGATCACAAATTGATATACCTAGATACCTCGACACCGATCGAACCATGGGCGTGTTTGTGGATATACGATGTCCGAATCAAAACGTCAGCGGCATATTCGACGAAGTGAGAATTTCGAAATTCTGCAAAAAAGAAAAACAGAATTTTTTGCTTTGGAAATCAAATAAAAAAGATGAAACCTATATATAGGGTACAACTCATCGTATGTACGACTATTCATATGCCTGGCTGATCTTCGGGAGCAACTTGAACGACAGTTTGCAGAGTTTAAACGATAGTGGCTTCAGCATTGTCACGGATTTTGCGATCTTACTACCGAATGATATCGATTACGTTCTCTATGACGTATATAATCACTGTAAAATGCGCGGTGGAGTGCTTAACGTTACATGGCTCGGTAGTTGGCGAGAGGACGAAGGACTCACGATCAACTTGACTGACTCGAGAATCAACAGACGACGAGATTATCATGGAATGCGAGCCAAGGCGGCCGGAATTGTAAGCTTCATCTTTAAAAAACATGTATTTTAATTACTACATAGAAGATGTACCATAGGTGCTGCACAGACCAAAGAATGTGAGTTTGATAGATTATCTGGAGGGTGACAGTCTCGAGGTCATGGACAATTGGCCGAAATTCGGACACACTCTTCTCTCGCACGTTGCCGACATGTTTAATTTTACGTAATTAACTATGATACATTTAAATATTTTCGTGTATGTACTATATATTGATTGTTTAACCGGGCTTAACGAATGTTTTTGCGTGCAGCATGGACCTCATCGAGATCGATCACTGGGAGAAGAATGACAGTAATGGTCCCTTGATGGGCACCTTGAAGAGGGACGATGCGGATTTGGGTTACTATCCATCTATCCTGACAATCGAGAGATACGGTTATGCGCGCGTTATTTTTCCACAATGGCCCACACGGTAAGTAATGAAGAAAATTCAAAACAAAAATCCAAATTCGGAATATAATGTGTTACAAGATATTTAAAAGACGTACTCTTAAAGATAGTTTTGCGAGAATTGTCTAAAAGATGTCTTATGTCCCGATTTTGAACTTGGTATTATTTGGAAATAATAATTTGTACATAAATAAATAAAAAAACTCGCGAATAATTTTTCATTTAGTACCTGTTTCATGTTTCGTACCATACCGGCGACGAAGATGAAACCCTGGATAATACTGAAACCATTCGCGGCGGACACGTGGTACTCGATCATCTTGATCGTGATGATTACAATTCTCATCCTCTCCTGTATACTGAAGTTAGAACGTGCCGACGATTATGGATGCAGCATTTCGACATTGATCGCCATTGCCGCATTATGCCAGCAAGGTACTTAACGATCATAATGATACGACAGCAAAGATACATTGTTCTTCTGTTCTTATAATATCGATCAGGTTTTCCTTCTCTCTCCAATCAATCGGCCAGTCGAATCGCCTTAATTCAGATCACGGTCTTCGGCCTGTTGGTATACAATTATTATGGAGCGGCGATAGTGTCAGCCAGATTGAATGAGCCTCTTCAAAAAATGAATGATTCATTATATTCGTTGGCGCATAGTAAGATGCAGATGGCTGCTGAGAAAAATGTCTTCTTCAATTTTTTGCTGCGGGTAAAAAAGCATTCCAAAATAGTAATTCGATATTTTTAAACTTAATCGTTTTGACAAGCTTCTACTTTTATTAGAATCCAAGACCGGACGTGCAATACTTCAGGCCCTTTTGGAACGCTATACCTGAATCGAAGAGATTTATCTCGATCCAGGAGGGCGTGGAGGGAATAAAGAGAGGAGGTTTTGCTTATCACGCGGATCCGGATGATATTTATCCATCTATCGAACTTGCATTCGACAAACAGATGATATGTCAGCTAACAGAAGTTCACTTGTTGAAATCTGAGTTGGGCCTGTGGTCTAATCTTAAAAGTCACTTTCACGAAATCTCTAAAATAGCGTGAGTACATCGTCACAATGTATTAAATATTACAATTTTCACTTAAAACAAATTAAATCAAGATTATATAACATAGATTACTGAAGATAAACACTTCGGGATTACGGCGACGAGAAATACGTCGTCGGTCGGCCAGGAAGCCTTATTGCCCAAGCGACGAGATTTTTGTCTCCAGCGTAACCATTTATGAAGCGGCGCCGATCTTATTTCTTTTGCTCTTTGGTATGATAATTTCACTTATCGTATTTGGTATCGAGTACTTTGTCTTCTACACAATGAATTCGAAGCGAACATCACATATTACATCAGGCATTAAATCAAGCATTAAACCAAGCATTAAACCAAGCATTAAACTAAGCGTTAAACCAAGCATTAAACCAAACATTAAACCAAGTATTAAATCAGACATTAAACTAGGCATTGAACCAGGTATAAAACAAGGTATTAAACCAGGTATAAAACAAAATATTAAATCAAGTATTAAACCAAATATAAAACAAGATATTAAATCAGATGTTAAAACAGACACTAAAATTGATAAAAAAAATAAAATATTAAAAGATAAAGCTCCACCTAAAAATAATATCATTCTAGTGATCCCAGAAGCGAGTAATCTCTTTCAACAGGTGCTAATGTCTAAGCGGTATCAATAAAGGATATCGAAATAGGTAAAATTTCTAATAACCTAGCCTTTTATGTAAATTGTTTACTAAATTATCATTATACATACATAGTGCGAACGAACGCATTTAAATAAAGTACAAATGTTTTCTTCATGATTCCCGTCTCTCCTTTCTAAGTTTCGATACACAACGCGCAAATAGGTAAAATAAACGTGTTAAATAAAGCGCATGTGTATTTTTTATCTTTAATCAAATACTATTATGTCGTGCTCTGCACGTATTAATGTGCCGAAGAAATATCTATAAATAATGTAACATAAAAAAATTTCCATCACTCTATCACGAAGTAAATGTAGTTATTTTTTTTTCTTAGATTTCTTGTCAACAACGACTGGTGTTGTTCCAGTAAGATCTGACAAACGCTGTTTTAATTTCAATAATATTTCCACTTGTGGTTTCCACACACTTCCATCTTCCTTGGTCTTCAATTCTCGTACGAGATTACCCTGAAATCATAATGTAGTAGTAAATTGTACATTAAGTTGTTAAGAAAAAAAGGTATCATCTTATGACATCCAATACCTGTTTCGCGATAGCTGATTCTAATGCCGCCACGTCTGTTAGAGCATTCCCATTTTGTTCGGGCACGTGCATCGGTTCGGCCTTCTTATTTTTCGCAGGTGATTTTTTCGCAGGCGCATTCGCATTACTTTTGAGATCGGTTAGCTTCTTTTTTAAATCTAATAAAATTTCTACCTGCGGTTGCCAAATGCTCTTATCGTTTTTAGCTTTCAGTTCTCTTACTAAGTTGCCCTAGAAAATACATAAAATATACAAGACGATTCTTGTATTATAAGGAAAGAAAAAAAAATGTACTAACTTGCTTTGTGATAGCGGCTTCTAATATTGCGATACTTTCGTCGGAACTTTTGTTCGTTCCATCGCCATTAGTCTCTTGTTGTCCAGCATATTTCTTGCGTAACATTTCTACTTTTTGATCTTCGATCTTAGTGAACAACGGACTGGGCTTGCCGATTTTATGCCAAGTAGGTAACATGTTTGTTATTATTTCGGGGATATAGCCATAACTTTTGTTATTCAAACCTAGTTGAGATCTCAATTGTTTGGCTGTACTGGGCATAAAGGGAGCCAGAAGAGCGGAAAGAAGACAAGCTAAATTACAGCAAATTGCAACAACAGTTCCGGCTTTTTTCCTGTTGATTTTGAATAAAGATATTACTTAAGAGGACCAACTGATGAGGAAGCAATCAAAATAAATAAAACTGATTATACTTGTCGTTGTCATTTCCCTTGATTTTCACCCATGGTTGCTGGAATTGCATATATTGATTGCCGTGCTTCGAAATCGCTAATATGCGTTTTAAGCCATCTTTCAATTTGCCTTGCTCCATGGCGTTTATATAAGCTGACAATTCACGTTGAGCCAATGCTAATACAGTCCAATCGGCCTCTTCCGGCTCTATCGGTGGTATATTAGAGTTGAAGAATTTTTCAGAGAATACTAGAGCTCTATCCATAATAAGTTTTTGGGATTGTTAATAATAGGACATTAATTATTGATGACTTACAAAGAAATATAGTAATTACAAACCTGTTGACAAAATTGCCGAGATTATTTAGTAATTCGCTATTATTTTTCGTGGCTAAATCCACCCAATTAAAATTGGAATCTTGAGTTTCGGGTCTAATGTAAGCTAAATAAAATCGCCATACATCGGCTGGAATTCCGGTATCTCTCGCATCGGTTCCGAATACTCCGATACCTCTAGATTTGGAGAATTTCTTATCCTCATAATTTAAATATTCTGAAATAAAATAAATATTATATCGGTAGGAAAATTGATGAACAAATATGTGTAAAGAAATTAAATAAAAAGAGAGAATTTACAAGATTATAAAAAAGAAAAAAAAATTAAAGATACCATGAAATAAAACCATAAAATAAAGATACAAAAACATAAAATTATAAAGTAAAGAAATGCATTCGAAAGATGTGCATTCTTTGAAAATATCATACCAGTTGCCAGTATACATTTCATCAACGTATAATTTTGATTAGCCGCTAATAAACAAGCGGGAAACATTATCGTGTGGAATGGAATGTTATCCTTTGCCATAAATTGGTACAAATCGATTTTTATATCCTGAGCAGAAGGTTGCCACCATTGCTTATATTCTTTAGTATACCTCTTTGTAATACTGATATATCCGAAAGGAGCGTCAAACCAGACGTAAAACACCTTATTTTCGAAACCTTCTACTGGGACAGGTATTCCCCACTTCAAATCTCTAGTTATGCAACGAGGCTGAAGACCATCGCGTAACCACGCTTTTGAAACCACTCTCGCGATGTTGGACCATCCTTTATCACGTGTAGTGGAATATTCCTTCAGTTTCTCTTCTAACTGCAACATAAAGAGTTGTATTTTCATATATAATTCCGTATTTCGCTGGAAACAGGAAATCGACGGAATATCATGATATAAAACCTTGGGTAAATCCAGGAAGAACTGTATTGAGTTTTTCACAACAGGTTTAGTGTTACAGATCTTACATCGAGGGTTTATTAACTCGACTGCGTTGACGAGATGACCGCAACCATCGCATTGATCGCCGCGCGCGTCTTCGTACTTACATCCAGGACACGTGCCTTCCACAAATCTATCAGCGAGAAACCGATCACAGGATTCACAATGTAGTTGTTCCACAGTTTCGGTTAACACGTAGCCTTGCGATTTAATATTTAGGAAAAACCCTTGAACGATTCTGAAAAGAATTATCATGAAAATGAATGTAATTAATGTAAATAAGATAAAGAAACGAAAGAAATAAAAGAATAAAAATAGGGGTTACAATCTTACTCTGTCTGCTCGGGTGTACTAGTGCGGCCGAAATAGTCGAAGCCGATGCCGAACCAGCGGTAAACATCATTGTGTATATCAAAAAATTTATCACAAATAGCTTGAGGAGTCGTTTTTTCTTGCAGAGCTTTTGCTTCAGTCGCAGTGCCATACTCGTCGGTTCCACTTAAAATCAAATTTTAAAATTATATTCTAAAATTTTATTTGTGGAACATTAATTTTCTAGTATGTTGCCAAAAAGAAATAAT
Source organism: Trachymyrmex septentrionalis (assembly GCF_001594115.1). NCBI lineage: Eukaryota > Metazoa > Arthropoda > Insecta > Hymenoptera > Formicidae > Trachymyrmex > Trachymyrmex septentrionalis. The sequence goes on from NW_017305071.1 coordinate 3,900,874, forward strand.
TACCATATGTAAAGAGTATTGTAATTTCTTTGCCTGCAATACCTGCGTAAGTTAAAAAATTTCGTTATCGTATTATTAAATTAAAAGTATTTGTATTAGTATTTTTTAAGTGTATAAACCTTGCAAAGATATCGGCTGAAAGAACACAGCCAATAATATTTCCTAGATGCGGGACATTATTAACGTAAGGAAGCGCTGATGTTATCAACATATTTCGTTCATCTTTTTTAGGCAGTCTAAAAGAAAAATATATAATTAGCTTAACAAATTTCTATAAATTATATATAAATTTGTTAAATTCATCCAATTTACATAGGATATGAACTTTCTTTGACTTCTGGATATTGTTCAGTGGTCCAGCTCTTTGCCATATTACAAAGTTCTTCTTGATTAACGATATCCATCTCTTTTTCTTTAGTTGGGCTAATCTAAAATAAATCATTTAGATATGGTACACATTAAAAAACAGGAACATAGAATAAACAGACAAAATGACACGAAGTCTTTGCCCGAAGTGTGTGTGTGTGTGTGTGCGTGTGTGTGTGTATTCTGGCATTATACATTCTCTTTCTCCTTCCTAATATCTTCTTTTCTTTCCCTCCCCCTCCTTTTTTGTCGTTTTCCGTTCTCGATTAGTGTTTTCCTTTTCGATATTGCATTATTCGATATTTTGGAAGTCAGATGTTCGCTACTCTCGCAAATTTGCTTCAAAAATATTTTTTTTTAAACTATTGTGCGATATGGATTACCTGCGTTTTCTCTCTTTTTTTATTAATGGACTCTCAACACTTTCACCGATATTGATAA
>NW_017305071.1:3901780-3922620 GCF_001594115.1 Trachymyrmex septentrionalis
TTTCTCTTTTTTTATTAATGGACTCTCAACACTTTCACCGATATTGATAAGGTATATGATTATATTATATATATATTATTAATTCGCATGTAGTTCAAGTATTTATGTTTTGTTCACGGTCACGTTTCTAGAATATTTTTCTGACTACTTTGAATTCTGATATAACTGATTCACAAGGCACTATATGATATGAAGAATGTAATACCATAAATATTTTTATAGCGATATTTTAATATTACCGCAACATTGAAAATGACTCGAGCGAAGTCGAAACGTTTGTTTTGTCGCTTATGATTGTAATTTATGATTTAATTTTAATTTAATTAAAGTTTGTTACTACATTACTGGCTCTTTGCCCTTTTGTATATATTGTTTCATACTTACAGAGCCTTATTATTTATTAATTAAAATACTTACATCACTAGGTACTGATTCATGAACTTGAGGATTTGAGGCTGTATTGATAGGGAACCAAGAAGCAGCTTCAATACTTGCAATAGCTTTTGAACCTCTTTCTAATTTGAACATTTCAATAGATTCCTGCATTCAGAATATATCAATTACATATGTCAAATCAATGTTTATGAACTTATAATTTTTATTATAATTTAGATATTATAACGCCATTTTACCTTAATTGATTGTTGAATAATTGGCTGCTTTTGAATATTAGCTAACCAGCTATTGACACTTGGTAAGTCCTTGGCAATATCATTTGCGATATCTGTAATCAATATAGTGCTCCAAAGACTTACCCAAATAGAAATATCTGCTGGTGATAAGTTACTACATTTCTAAAAAAAAAAGTGGCATAAACAATGAACATTTGAATAATAAAATATTTGAGTAATAAAATTTCATTATTTACTTCAATTAAGTACTGTTTGTCTCTCAATTCATTATTGAGATCTTTTAGTAAAGACCATAAGTAGGATTTTTGTAGAGTTTTACAAGTTTTAGCACTCGTGTGACTTAATATGGCTGGCTGCAAAAAATGACAGCTTTAATATTAAGAATCTTTGACTGTTTAACAAACAAAGCAGCTCAGTGAATGCTCAATGAATGACGCTGATTCTTTAATATGATTGATTCTTGGTTTTAGAATTGTAAAAAAAATCACTCACTGAATTGTTTTGTTAGCTGAATGTAACCAGTTTTATATATTCCTAAAATCAATAATAGCTTTCTGTCCAATTCAGGATACTTTCCAGCAAGAGGCACAAATGATACACAATGAATTATTACATCCTGTTTGTCAATGTTAAATAAAGATGGAATGATTCACTGTGTTACACTATGTCATTCTCTTGCTGGATAAGCATTCTCAATGATGTAACAATAAAAACACAAAGACCATTAGAAACAAAAGCTAAAGTTATAATAGTTAATATATAGATTCAATGCTAAATGAAAATAATACTTGTAATTGAGAAATTTCCCATTCCAACCATCTGTCATTGAAAACCTCTACTTCTTTAGGTACAGATAACAGGAAGCGCAACGCTGACGAGATACTGAACAGAGATAATCCTGTGGATGTAGTCAGCGTCGGCAAACGGCCCAGAGTAGCATCTACATATAATATATAAGTCATAATCACATGCATTAACTGCCTCATAGAAGTCAAATTGATCAGATCAAGAAATATAGAAAATCGATGAAGATGTGAACACTCGTTCACTTCCAATAAATTAGGAAATTGACAAAAAATGGTTTGACTATTAAGACATGATAATATTCCGCAAAACAAGGTCATGTATATGTATAATCTCAAGAATATTTCATTAAGAATTTACATAAACTAAGATACGGAGGCAAACAGGAAGAGGTTAATGGACTCACTACTAGGCTTCAGAATCCTAATGGAGACGGTTTCCTGCGCTAATTTAGTTGCAATAACTAGTTTCAGTGCGTTTGGGTTACCCTCATTCGTAGAAACAATCATTGTCGTCAAATAAATTAATAAATACGTCAATAAATAGAGAAATATGTTAGCGTACAACCACAGTAGACATGTGAGTGACGCGAGAATTGCGTCAGATTTCGTCTCTCCCTCCAGTCCATGTTCCAGTTAGTCGTAGTCTCTTATTGGATACGATATTTCCATGGGTCATATAGGTCATTATAGGTAGACGCTTTAAAATTACCAAGTCGCCAGAGAGAAGAGTAAATTTTTATCAATAAGAATAAAGATGAATTATAGGAATATTTATGTATCAAATCTTAGCATCTTTGTCCTCGTAAGTATATTTGCTTTGATTATAAAATATTATATTATAAAATAATTAGATAAGATTATAGAATAATTAGGTAAGATTATAGAATAATTAGGTTAAAAAAAATTCAAGGTATATATTGTAGAATACTTCAACAATATAAGAAATATTAATATATTTTTTAATGTTTTTACACAAAGTCATAAGAGGTAACTTGGATTTGTGTAGTAAAATTTTTATCTTCTCAAATGCAACCTTATTTTAAAACTATAATTACATTTCATATATTCTAACTCGTATTATCTTAATCTAATTTTATCTTTACAGTAAAGTAACTTAAATTAGTGGTGACAGACAAAAAAAGTGGTTGATTTGTAGTGAGCAGAATTTTTAGACTTTGTAGGAGCCTATAATTCTTAACTGTAAAAGGTAAGACTAGAGATTCAGATTGCGTTGGAATTTAATCAGAAGAAAGAAAATCAATCTCTAGTCTGATCGCGTGCTTGTACAGTTAAGTTACAGAATGAGCCCCTAAATCTTGATCCTCATGTGTAACTTAGATTTACAGATGAAAATTTTACTTGATACTTTTTGTATTAATAAGTATACAATTATTTTTATCTATTTTTTATAATCATCTCGCTAGACAAGTTAACACTTTGACTGCCGTCGTAGTAATAATCTGTCCTCTGTGATGTTTGATTCTTCAGTGGTGTTCTAAAATTTTGCCACAATAGTCACGGCAGAATTTAAAACTCATGTAAAAAATAAAAGCCACCTTATATAAAATGTATGTAGCTTGACTATAATAAAAATATTCACACTAGCTCCATGACATAACCTCAATATCATTGAATATACAATAATCATTGTTCTTAAAAATTCTATTATATTATAATGAAATCTATTATAATGTACACAGAACAAACTTTACTAGGAAGGCAATGTGTATTAATCGTGTGATGAAATTATAAAAATACACAACAAGAAAGTTATCTCTTTGCATTTAAAAGAATAAATAAATTCTATTATTCTATAACTATTGAGGATGAGTCCAACACTTGTCTGATATGGATTGTATTACGTGTCTTTTCTAGACTTAAGAATCGTTACAATTTCTTCCAGTAAGTTATTCCTCTTCTCTCTCTGTTCCTTAGCCTTCTCCCTTTGTTCTTCTGTACGTGCACTTGCCTCTTTTTGTATATCCCGCATCTCCATGCATATCTGCAAGACTCCACTTGGTACGTAATTGGAATTTTTATTTTTACTATCCAAAGAAGTGATTAAATTCTTCAATAAACGCTGACAGCTTTGTAGATTCTCAATTATCTTCACATTCTGAGCCTCCAATCTGGCATTATGTTGAAGAGTCTTCAAACGAAACGTCTCACTAGACGAATTATTTTTTTGAGTAATAGGTGAAAGTCTTAAAAAAATATTTATGAATCAACCTTAAAGTACTTAATTAAATAATTTTATAATTTTGATTAGTTACTTACGTTTCCTTTGGGTCCTTTGCATCATCTTCATCATTCATTTTCGTGTCATATATATCATTGGAAAATATCTCAACCAGATCACTGTAAGCACATTTAACATATTTGAGATATGAAGATGGATGGCTCTATAAGCTCGGTCTACATTGGCAATCTGTGGATTCAGGTTCGATCCCATGTTTCACATATACAGAAAATTTAAAAAAGCTTACTGCTCTAATTATGTGATTAAAAGTTAGAAGGCTTAAGGTTATTATGAATTGTAGAGAGCTTAAAGGATTTAGAGCTTACAAGATATGTTTAAGATATCCAGAAATACCTCTACATACTTTTGTACAATGTGTTAGATGAAAAAAGAGAATGATTAAAATGTAAATAAGAAGTTATAGATGGACTGAATAGTTTTTAAGTCATAACTTTATTAAAAAAAAAAAAAAAAAAAAAAAAAAAAAAAAAAAAAAAAAAAAAAAAAAGATTAACATGTGATTCAATGATTAAGACAACTTGTAAGAATTCTCTAGAAAAACAAACTTACTCTTCGTAACTGCAGATATATTTTCCTCTCCCGCTCCTCCTGTTGTGCGTTATCATGTTCTTATAAGCACGTTTAAGCGTTTTGTATCTATTTTCCACTTGCAAGGGCGATACGTTAAAGCCATTCTCCGCCAAATTATAGGCTATTTCCTGATATGCCCTCTTCATATTTTTTAACTTTCGATGCTTTACTAATTCCTTTTTCAGTTTGTACTCTCTCAAGAAGATCTTTGTCGAGGCGTCGCACCAAGGAAAAATTGCGTTTCCATTTTTACTTGTTGTTGGAGTATTATTAAACTTTTCTTCCTTGGACTCCTTGCTCTCTGATTCAATCATGATCTTATCACCCTCGGAATCATTTTCATTTGTTTCAAATGGAACAACATCAATATATATGTCTTTGCCATTGACATTGAAGCACATCTGTTCGGCTTTCTCGTCGATCTCTGATATATGCAGTTGAAAGACTACATTTTCCTCTATCAACATCAATGTTATTAATATTCATTGATACATCTGCATTGACTTATTACTAATGGATTATACGGTGAAGTATTGTAATGGAAACAATGCACATACCAATAGAATATACTATATATATATATAAATATATAATTGTGGTCTATTTACCATTACCTTCGCAGGTGATCGTGACAAACCCATTGCTGTCTATGATCACCTTGCCATCCTCGTCGCGATTAAACCAGCCTTGCATCTTCGCCGCCAGGATGACGCTTTGAAGTCGCTGACTGTATAATCTTGAGACTCGTCCGGTTCACCGTGGTCGGCAGTCGCACGCTTTTCTTCACATCAATCCCAACCAAATCGGTAAAAGCCTTTCCTCGCTGCGTGATGCAGTATCTTATTTTCGCGCTTTATTCCGTTACACCTTTTGCACCTCTGATATGCTCTGATATTTCGGCTGCAGAAAGTGTAAGAAGGTGCAGCGATTGCAAATATACGCGGTTAATAGTCGTCGTAGAGTCCACACCACGTCCAACGGGAAGCACAAGAACGTACATGTAATCCGCAACGAGGAAATGGTGGAAGAGAAGTGCGGTGAGGTGCGGAGCAAGAAGAACAAAGCTTTCAATAGTCTCTAGAACTTCCGATCTCGGAGCTTCTTTAATGCTTCTACTTCGTTCCGCTAGACGTCGACACCGAGGAAACGGTAGCGCCATCGAGTTACCAATCGAGCACGAATCTCGGGATGCGATCGAGTTGCCGCTACGAATTGTTCGAAGCATCTTTTGATTGGTCAATTAGTAAAATTCTTTTTTTCGATTGATTACTCCGGATCTACAATAGATTTTTAAGCCATAAGGAATGGACGAACCACAATAAATTATTCTCCTCGTATTTGACTGTAGTTGGTCAATTTCTTACGGCTCAAGGCTTAAAATACCTATTGTAGATTCGGACTTAATCAAATGCTTCAAAGCATTCGTAGTGACAACTCGACCACACCCTCGAACATCAGTCTCGAACGTTCTTGATTCCCTAGTTCTAGATAATGTTCTTTGATGCATCCGAGTCCAGCGGGAGACACTCGTCTGCGGCTACGGGCTCCTATGACGCTGATACTAGTCCCTGTATTTTGTACTGGGCCTTCTACAATAGCTAGTAGCACTGATGAGATACTGTTAAAGACTGTCAACTCTGGGCAAATTTTCGGCGGTATAAAAAGGGCTCCAAGAGCTTGCAGGTAATTGAAGAACGCTGACATTATCGACAATTGATATAAATTTACTGTTATTAACATAAATATTTAGGTCATTATTAAATTCATGATTTTTTATTACATAAATGTTCCATAAATAAATATACATATTTGTATATATATATATATACAATATATACAATATATACAATATGTTAAAGCTATAAATATTCTATATATTGCAGAAAAATTACAATTTTTTTTCTCTGCAGTTATCATCTCTGTTAATAATCAAACTTTTATGATAGCATTAAAATCACAATTTTAAAGAAAAATCGAATTATTATTAAGTTCTAAATGCATAAATACGTCCACTAAACTAATAAATCATAAAATTAGTATAATATTTTCAGATTTTAACTCTTAATTACTTCAATAATCACAAGGACGCCCGTAAGGATGTCGGTCTTTAATAGTATCTCGTCGATACTACTGTAATCATAAATTAGAAGTCAGAAGCTAAAAATTGGCCATTCTGCAATAAGCCATTAATCATTAATCAAAAGTTAGAAATTGACTAACCACAGTCGTCAATTTCCAACTTATAACTTCTGATTTATGATTAAGAGTGTATCCACAAACTTGCATAGCCGCATAAACATATGTATAAAGAAAATTATCCAATCACGTGCGTCATTTTACGTGCGTCTTTATAGGATAAATACGATTGGATAATTTTCTTTATGTATACCCTTATGCGCTATGCAAATTTGTGTGGATATACCCTAATGGCTTATTGTAGAATGGCCATAAATGGAGAGCACCCATTAAGGTGCAGTTGATTTACGACAACAAGAAGTTTCGCAATTATTGAATCTCATTAGAGTGATACTCGCGTATTTGACGTCAAGCTGTCATTATGGCATGACATTCATACATACCACAGTTGCACGTGCGTCAGTCATGTGAGTATTTTGAAAAGAATTGAATTTAGACATGTTTTTGTTTTTCCATCTGATTGTTTTGATAACGTCAGTTAACGCATTATATTTTAATAATTAACACATGCACCTGAGATGTTTCCATTATGTACGAACGTAATGTGGAATAACATTAATTTTTTGCGTTGTATGGAATACGTTATCTAGGTTAGATTAGGTTAGAATTGTAGCATTATTTCGCTATTTAATGTAATATTTTATACATATTTTAAGCCTGTTTTTTTAGTTGAATTTCTTGCAATGTTCATCTTTTTTCTCTTTTTTTTCAATGGAGAGGAATAGAGAAGAGATGAAGAAATTCGGTTGAAAGAACAAATCTATTTTTTATGTTATTACGTATATTCTTTTTACACTTTTTGTGTTCTTTTGTTTTCTCGTTTCCAGTGCGAGCATTGTAAAATAGTGAGGAAAGAAATGGATAAAGTGATCGACGGAGCTGTTCCTTATGTGACAAATGTTTTTGTTGTATATACATTTTGTTCTGTAGATTGACAGCTCTCTTGTCTTCCTTGATAGAAATGCAAATTTCTTTAAATAATAGAAAATAGAATTAAATAAGAATCTTATAATATATATATATATCTTGGAGTGTCAAATTTGAATTTAATTTGTTCTTTGAGAACATGAACAACGATCCAGGCATTATCTGTTTCCGTCATTGCAAGACCAAGAATGTGTTTTGCATGCAAATTCCGGCGATGTGTCCGGTATGCTTGTCACAAATGCAGAACTTCATTGTAGATCCGTTTCGTGTTCCATGTCCGTTCGCGAATGCCATTCATAATCCAACTAGTGTTGTTATTCGGCCTTCACGAGGCAGCTTCCTTGATGATTACAACATGACACGCGACGATTTGCATATTGGAATAGTTAATTCTAGTGGTGGCATTGTTGAGTTTGACAAAGAGGGACTACTTGAAAATGATATCACCAAGTGGACTGATTGTATTGTTTTGGAGCTTGTGCCGGCAGCCTGGACTGCACAATGGGATGAAACATTGTTACTTATGTCAAAAAATCTCAAATGGAAATCCATTAACTATGACGCCATCAATATGAATTGTTTAAACTTCGTTCTGGAATTTTTTAATAATCTGGGATACAGAGCCCTAAGATTTAAGAGCAAGGAAGAGCTGTGCGAGCGATTGATACTATCGAAAATGTACAAAGCAATGCAATATGTTTCGTTATACAGAATCTTAAAGGATCAAGAATATTTTCTGTCGGATCATCTCTTTTGATAGATTTTCTTCTATTCTATTTATATTGTAATTTATGTAATAAAAACATTCATGTTTGTATGTCTTTTTCTTGTTTGTAAAAAATTCCCCAGACGAATACTCAATTTATATCTCTGTCTTCTTAGCTACAACATGAATTTCCTTTTTATCGAAAAAAAAGTATATCATATAACACGAGATAAATAAGCTTTTTGTATTAGAAAAGTTAAGTCAGACCTGTTCAATTTTAATTCTGGAGTTAAAACGCAAAGTCATTGATGCAAAATTCAATATGGATAAGATTACAATTCAATATGGATAAGATTTCGGGGAAAGTATTGATGTGCATCTGAGCGACGCTTATCAACACTTTACAATCCCCGAAATCTTATTGAATTTTTTGCGTTGATGATTTTGCATTTTGGCTTCGGAGCTAAAATTGAACAGGCCTGAGTTAGCTGATTAATATATTGTTGTGTAATATATGTGCACCTAGATATTAGCATGTAAATAAGCAGTAATTAATAAATAATTTATAAAACTATAATAAGCCATAACATGTCAATATTTGATTTATTTTTTAATATTTTCTCTTTGATATTTAAGAACGATCAAATGTCTTTGCAGAAAGTAACATACAAACGGAAGGTGTGACAACAAGACAAAATGATATTTACAAGAATCAGATCATCTTTGTTAAATCGGTGCGATATTCGTATCGAACAGAAACGTTTGCTGAGACAATTAATAAATACGAATAAAACTAAATTCGATGTGATTGTCGTTGGTGGCGGTCATGCTGGAACGGAAGCGTCTGCCGCTGCTGTTAGAATGGGTGCAGAGACACTGTTGGTTACTCAGAAAAAAAGTACTATAGGTACGTATGCATAAAGATAGTAATGTTGAAATCTATTCGATCGCTGTATATGAAATGCATTTTTGATCGAAATTAAATTATATGACCTAATTTATTTGAATATGATTATGTTTTCAGGAGAGATGTCATGTAATCCGTCCTTTGGTGGAATTGGAAAAGGCCATCTGATGAGAGAAGTGGATGCTTTAGATGGAGTATGTTGTCGGATATGTGACATTTCAGGGATATACTATAAAGTCTTGAACAAGAGAAAAGGGCCAGCAGTATGGGGTCTCAGAGCTCAAATTGATAGAAAATTATACAAGAAACATCTTCAAGCCGAATTCTTCAGTATGCCTAGATTGCATATTTATGAATCCTCTGTAGAAGATCTGATTTTGGAAAACGATTCTTTGTCCTGTCAAGGAGTAATTCTCGGTATGTTTTAAAATTCATAATGAAATAAAGAAAAGAATTGCGATTTGAAGAAAAATAATTAAAATAACTGATTCGGTGAATTTATTTTTTACATACGATGTCACATACAAATTTTATTTTTATAGGAGACGGAACGAAGATATTTGGCGACGCGGTAGTTATAACCACAGGAACTTTTTTAAAAGGCCAAATAAACATCGGATTGGAAAAAAGGCCTGCAGGTAGATTGAACGATGAACCTAGTATTGGTTTAGCAAATACACTCGATAGACTTGGATTTCGGATAGGAAGACTGAAAACTGGTAAAAATAACGTTTTATACAATACGTATCTAATTAATTCGCATAATATGTATTATTCATTTAATGAATATTTTTTATTTGGTTACACAATTAATATGCCTTAATTAATTTGCCTTTATGTTAAAAATGTTAATTATAATGTTAATTATATACATAATAACTACATATTAATTTAGAATTATATGTACATATTTTTAGGCACGCCGCCAAGATTGGAGAAAGAAAGCATCGACTTCACCAAATGTACGGCATATCCGCCGGACGATTCGCCTATACCATTCTCGTTCATGAGCGATAACGTGTGGCTACCGCCCGACAAGCAAATACTAACGTATCTGACGTATACCAACGAAGATGTCGCAAAAATCATAAAGGATAATATGCACTGTAATTTACACGTAACGGAGGAGATAACGGGTCCGCGATATTGCCCGAGTATAGAGAGTAAGATTCTGCGATTTAAGGCACTTAAACATCAGATTTGGCTGGAGCCGGAAGGTCTGGACTCACCGTTGATTTATCCGAGTGGATTATCGTGTACCCTGCCAGAAGAGAAGCAAGTGGAACTCGTTAAATGTATCCCAGGATTGGAAAATGCTCGTCTAGGTAATTTTCTTAAATTTAAGTTATAATAAAATTCTTTTATTTCTATTTTTTATATGATTTTATATTATAAAATCTTTCTGATTCCCTTTTTCATTTGCATTTATATGTGAATAGTCAAACCTGGTTATGGCGTTGAGTATGATTACGTAGACCCCAGAGAATTGACCACCCAATTGGAGACCAAAAAGGTTCCAGGGCTGTTCCTCGCTGGGCAAATAAACGGCACTACTGGTTACGAAGAAGCAGCCGCACAAGGTATCGTCGCGGGTGTTAACGCAGCTGCTAAGGTGATTATGGAAAGTGTTTAAAATTAATGCTTTCCAATGAAAAAGAAATAAATTTCATATGGCCCTTCATTGAAATCACTACATGAATCAAAATTTCTCATGACCAACTTGTTCATTTTAGTCTTTTTTTTATTTATACTGATTGCAAAACTTCATTTTATCCTGAAAAAGATAAGCTATACAGCTTATTCCAAAAGAATAATTTATGATTTTTTAATTTGTAAAGAAATTGCAGTGCTTCATTATTTTGCGCTACTGTCAATTAGGAAGCCAATTATATAGACATTTGTACGTATGTTTTTATCTCTGTGTATATCCAGGTGTTTAAGAAACCGCCGCTTTTGATAAGTCGAACCGAGGGTTACATTGGTGTCCTTATCGACGATCTAACGACGGGGGGCACCATGGAGCCGTACAGAATGTTTACTAGTAGGTCAGAGTTTCGAGTGAGTCTACGTCCCGACAATGCAGATCAGAGATTGACAGAGAAGGGTTACGCGATAGGCTGTGTTTCTCGCGAGAGGATCGAGAAAACGAGAGAGGTTTTTCGTAAAATGCAGGAAGCTGTACAAATACTCAAGAGCGATGTGCGGCCAATCAGCAAATGGCGACAGTTATTAAAAATAAAAACTTCTAAGGACCCTGGACTGAAGTCAGCGTTTGATATGCTGTCCGTGACAGATGAGCCAGTGACATTTGAAAAACTAGCAAAACGGTTGCCGCAATTAGTACATCTTGATGGAGATCCCGGTCTGGCGAGAAGAATAGAGGTTTGCAAATTAATTGAACGCATGTTGGAAGAGACAAGGCAAAAGCTTGTGTATAAACAAAATAAAAATTTTAGAAATTTCGATCAAACGTTTAAGTAAAATACGTATTTTCTAATATTTTTTTGTTGAAACACTGGCAATGATTAAACTTTCAGATTGAGACGAAATATGTTTTTGCTGTTGCGGAGCAGCAGCATCAAGTGAATGATATCAGGAGAAACGAGCAGATGATTATACCTGATGATATCGACTATAATAGGTAAAAGTCAAAGTTTTATTTTGTTGTTCGGTTATTTAATTGTTGCATGGTAAAATTGGAAGAATAATAATCTGAGTAAGTTAATCTAAGTAAATTAATAATAATCTAAGTAACTAATTATTTCATTTCTGTTATAGTCCTGATTTGAATTTATCTTATGAAGATCGAGAACAACTTACGAAACATCTTCCACGCACGGTAAATTTTTTCAACGCTAATAATTCTTCTGTAAAAGCATCGACTTTTTATTTGTAACATGAAAGCAAATTTTTTTTTATTTTAAGTATTTATTTGTTAACTTTCTGTATTTTTTTTTGTACTAATAAGAAATTTTTTTGTAGATTGCAGCGGCCAATAAAATCTCAGGTGTGACACCTTCGGCTATATTGAGGCTACTTTATTATATTAGGTACCATTCCAATGTTGCGAGAGCTCAATAATGTAAAATATTATGATAGTGAAAAATAAATAATTATATCTTTCGCGATGTGTTGTCAATGATTTTTAACAAAAATAAGATTATCAGGAATTTTTTACAAAGTATTGATAGAACAACTATTAATATTAAGATATTTTAAACACTGTACTTGAAGCAGAGAGAGAAATTTTAAATAACTCAATAATTCTAAAAAAAGAATAATTTAAAAAGTGAGAAAGATCTGTTGATGCATTTCTTTTATTATAATATGATTACTAGCATAAATAATAATTGAAATAAAATTTATGTGTATCTCAAGTATCTTCCTTGCATTGCATTTAAGGCTAACTTCGATTAAGTATCATTTAATCATTAGAATTGCAATAAAATTTCCGATTATATAACTCGTCGTCCTTGATCTTTTCCTACGTGACAAAAAAATTATTAATTTTATCTACGTCAATAAAATAATACAAAAATTTTATTTGTTACAAATTTTTATGTATCTCGTAAGTTAATCAAAGTTTTATCTTCAGAGCCGCTTACGGAAATACGTAAGCATTATGATTTTAGTAGTAAACGAAACGACCAATTACAGTCGAGGATGACGGAAGTGATGGAAATGACGACTGCGATCAATCGCCATTTTAAAACTTTTAATCGTGATTGGTTGATTTTCTACTCAAGTTATAAAGATAAAAGAGTGGGGAGCACTCTCGCATTGAAAGTTGAAGGAGCGCTGATTTCCGTTAACGTTTCTTCTACAAGTGGGTGAGGTGAATCATCGTGTCGGTCTGATTCTCTCGCATGAAAAATCGCAGGAGACGCAAGATGGTAAGAAAATTTTATTTTTTTATGTTTTTCGATACATAGCTCAATTTCTTTTTTCATCAATTCCATTTTTTTGTTCTCAATTCGGTCTTTACAAAAATTTGCATTGGCTGACCGCAAATGTGGTTGCATCCTCAACCAGCCGACCACGTGGCACGTGTTTCGGACTATTTTATTAATTTACTATACTTGAACCATAAATTTTTCTCTGTAGATAATTTCGCATTCTTATGCTTATTTAAATGACGAAATTTACTGTTTGGTGTTACTGATTTATCAGTGATTAATTTTAGAACCAATCTCTAACTAACTTTTCATGATATAATTTATATGATGTGTTGGACGACTATGAGATGAGTAAAATATATTTTTAGATTATTAAAAAATCTGCACAAAAGAAAGCATTTTTTAAGGAAATTGATATAACCTGACTCGTGAAAAGGAATGAAGCATTTTAAAAAAATGACTAATGTAAATCGGTCCTGAATTCCAAAGAAAACATCCACAAAGATCTGAGTTTTGAGGTAAGTTTTAATATTAATCATCAGGAGACAATGTTTCAATTCTAATATACCCGAACCATGAATTTTTCTCTGTAGTATTTTGCATTCTGTTGCTTATTTAAATGATGAAATTAATTGGTCCGTGTTACTGATTTATCAGTGATTAATTTTATAACCAATCTCTGACTAATTTTTCACGATATAATTTATATGCTGTTGTCAAGTATGAGATCAGTAAAATGTATTTTATTTTTTAGATTATTAAAAAATCTGCATAAAGGAGCATTTTTAAAGAAAGTTAGCATAACCTGGCCACGAAAATCTAACAATTTCTAGGTAAGTATTTAATATTAACAATCCTATATCTTGTATAATATTTATGTAGTTTTTCATGCTTAGATATTTCTTATGATGATATTATGGTCCGTGTTTCTGAGTGACAGTGATTATTACTAACCATTTACTGATTCCTTGTTATAAATAAATCTCGTATAATCGTCCATGAAACACAGTTCACTGAGAAAAAAATAATATGATTGCAGGAAAAGAAAATAGCATGCAGAATGAAGAGATATTGAATCCATTGATTGATTCTCTCAATTTTGTTTGAAAAGAAATAGCATGAAAGGACTTTTTCCTTCTTAATATGTAAGTAATATTGTTTCCGCTAATATTAACATTTTAATACTAAATTTAGTACTATTGTAGTTTTAAAAAAATTGAATTTTTAAATTTAAGTACTAAATTTTATATTTAATATTAAATACTTTTTTTATCATTAAATATTAATTTATTTAAAAAATTTAAGTTTAAAATATATTTCTAATGACACTAAATTAATATTGTTTTAATCTTTTGAAATTTAATATTTCTTAATTATGATGATATTAATGGTCCGTGTTTCTGAGTAACAATGATTATTTATAACCATTCACTGAGTTACAAATTTTTATTCTCTGTAGCAATTTTTTAATCTTATGATTTTTAACGAAAAACTGTATTACAGGATAGTAAGCTGCTCCAGAAATAACTTTGCCAAATCTATCAGTTATTGTGCGCAAATATCTGCGTTTTTATATGTACCTCTTGTTTTGTAGCGTGTATTATCAATTATATTTTTTTTTTTACTGAATACGCTTGGATCTATATATGTATGTATGTTCCTTTAACTCCTGTGGAGTATAAAGCCTCTAATGAGATTTCAATAATAATGGATTTTTTCCGAAATTCGCGTAATGTCCACCTCGCAACCTGGGGGATTCATACATAATACATATATCCACTGAGTTGCAGTTTAAGGGTAATATTTCATTTGTGCGTTTTTGTCGTACAAATTTTTCAAGCCTGTTGATTGGCTATGTGATAGATCCGAGAACTTCTCAGTCTGTATATATTTGTCATATGACAAAAACGTACAAATAAAATAGCACCCTAACGCCGGATCCGAACGGCACTGGTGATCAAATTTGATGAAGTCATTTTTTACTCCTTAAGGGGGTATTCTAGTCTAGAAGCCAAATTTTTATGCTATATTTGCAGCCAATGACCGCGTTCAGTAGAATGTTTTTTTTTTTTGTGCAACTGTTGGAAGTTTTCTTTGCTGAAATAGAACTATTCCTTTATATATATATATATATATCTAAAAGTATAATCTAATTAGCGCGAAGAAAACTTCCAACAGGTTCAAAATAAACATTCTACTGAACATGACCAATTGCACCAAGTAGCAAATCTTGATCACATCTAGAATACAAATTGTATATTCATTATAAAATGTATATGTATGTTAATTATAAAAATCATATAATTATATGTAAGCTACACAACAATTTCATCTACTTTTATATGGAGAAATATTAAAAATATGTAATTATATGTGTTTCTGAATTATATATTATTAAGTTATAGTTATATCTCTTTTTATTTTGGTCCCAACATGAAATATGCAATATTACTTGAGAGTTACATATGCAAAATATTAATATGAATATAAGGTGATTGCTTCCACCGTAAGATTGTGTTACTTTCCTAAAAAAGAGAGTGAGTGAAAGAGATGAGCAAAAAGTATAATCAATGTAAATAGATTTATAGTAAGGACTATGTAATACAAGTTTCTTTGTAACAAGTTTCTTTCATACATTTATACATTTTTATTTCAATTTATATGTATTTCACATACAATTATGCTAGAGATAATTTTTTTTATTTGAAAATTATTTTTTCGTGGACAACAGATCTTATAAAGTATGTGCAGAAGAAGAAGGTAGATAATGAATGACTTTAATGCTATAGTCTGTTCACGCTTGAAATCCTCAAAATATTTGCACTAAAAAATGAGATACGCGTGGAAGAGAGAGAAAGTGAAGTGAGTGCAAAAAGTGCAAACAACGCGAACTGACCTATTTTGATCTCTCTCTCTCTCTCTCTGTCTCTGTCTCTCTCAGGTCCCCTCACATGAAAGGAGGGATACAAAGTATCCAATCAGATAGCATCGTTATTTTCTCTATTTATCTCTGGGGATCAATTATGTCTCTCAAAACGAGGAGAAAATTACAAAAGTAAGCAAATTTACTAGACATTGATCAATGAAATTAACTTGTTTATTTTGTAATTTTACCTCGTTTCAAGGTACAAATCGACAGAATCGACTGTCTCACAGTCGGACTTCGCCATAGGAGCAGTGTGGACAAGTCCGGACTTCGGAGCAGCACATTCGGTCGATTTTGTCGTATACCGTGCTTACATTCTGTTACATTGTACAGGTTGATTGCTCGTTGTGCATTGTAACGCATTGTTGCGTTTGTAAATTTTGTCGGTATAATTGGAAAATATGGTACCTCTCGGCCCATCGCCGGGACATCAAACGTCCATGAATAATTCTTCCAGCGCGACCGCCAGCGGAACGAAAAACGCAATAGTGGTAAAGTATACAATGCGTATTTAAATTTACATATGGTAAAATGTATGTACAGGTTAAATACGTCAATACGCCGGTTCGATTAATTGAGGTGTGGATGTAAACGAAGTAATATGTACGAGTAATTAACGACTAGGTCTTTGATAAATTCTTCTCGATGCAGATATCAGGGAAAATTTAAGATGGCTGGATTTATATTCAAGTTACGAATGAAATATATCGAACAAAATCTTATTAAACTTGTTTTCGCTGATCTGTATATACGTGTTACACAAACTTCTTATAAAAACCCGAGATAAATAAAGTAAAACTTCTATAGGTGTTCCGTTTATCTCTTGTAATTCTAATTCTATCAAACAAGGTTATTTTTCTTTTTATCTTCAAGCCGACAAGCCATTTCAGTGTATTTTTCAGATTCATAAAAGTTTGCAGTCAAATATGAGATCTGATTTGGTGATTGAACACTTTTGAAATTTAAAGTGATGTGAAATAGATATGTTTGATATTTGATAAAAATGAGAAAGAGAGTTAGTGCAATCTAGTATAGGAATAAAAATAAACTTAGGGGCTACGTTTATACTGTGTGCTAGTCTGCGATCTATACAGTAGGTGTTTTTGTTTAACTTACAAGATAAACAAGGACATTATAGTAGCCTAAATGGTGTAAACATAGCCATTGACTGTTAGACCAATGTTACTTTACGATGTTGTTACAATGTTGTTATTTTTGTGTGAAAATGAAATGAATAAAGGAATATATTTGCATCTTTGATTTTTTGTTTACAGAAATCAAATTATACACTGAAATATACCTTGGCAGGTCATACTAAGGCAGTGTCTTCTGTCAAATTTAGTCCCAATGGAGAATGGTTGGCTAGCTCAGGTAATTATGAATTCTTAGAGATCAATGCTTCTATTCTTAAACTGTTAACGATAATTTATTATTATTACATTATCGTTGTGCAACTTTTTTACTATATACATATAATATACATGGACAACACCAATATAATGATACCAACATTATCAATAAAAGTTACTCAAGTAGTCACATTAAATTGCTTAAATTATCTGCAATATTGAGAAAACCAATTTTGCCAGATTGCTTTTTATTACCACTAACGGTTACAAGCAACTTGATGGCTTCACTCAGGCAACAATTTCTTTTTATAAGTAGATTGTGGCCACTTTTATAGTAATATGAATATGTTATAGCATTTCTGTTCTTTTGCATAGGAAACTGTTGTCCATATAATTTTCTTTAAGTTCTTTCAACGAAATTACTTTTGTCTTCGTGACAACAACATGATGATAGTTGAAGGAAAACTTGTGTCAAACAACTATTTCTTATGCTAAGGAACTTGGTTATCTGGATATAGAGTACAGACATTGATTATGAGATTTAAGATAACTAATGATAGACTAATGATTTTTTGATATATGTTTCTAATTTTTCAGCTGCTGACAAGCTTATCAAAATTTGGGGTTCTTATGATGGAAAGTTCGAGAAGACTATAGCTGGTCATAAGCTGGGTATTTCTGATGTAGCATGGTCTAGTGATAGTAGATTGCTGGTATCAGCTTCTGATGACAAGACCTTAAAAATATGGGAATTAAGTTCTGTAAGTATTCCATTATACAGGATATTCTTTGTAATTAGAAAAAAGTGTACTAAGGTAAATTAAAGTTTTTTTTAATATTGCATATTTTTTGATGTACTAATTTTGGAATCTCTTATTTTTTCAGGGTAAATGTTTAAAAACATTGAAGGGTCACAGTAATTATGTTTTCTGTTGTAATTTTAATCCACAGTCCAACCTTATAGTCTCTGGTTCTGTAAGTAACATAAATTAAATGTATTTGTTCTCTATTAATTATATATAAAAATAATCCTCTTAAATTTTTAAGTGTTTTAAAATTTAAAATATTAATTTAGAAATCAAAATATAAATTTCTATGAGAATCAAGTTATATATTATAATTTTTCTGTAATGATTTTAGATTTTCTAAAAATATTCTAAAGATGTAGTAATGAATTTTTTATTAAGGATAATAAGCAAAATGTTAGGTCTATTATTAAATTAAAATGTGAATGGTGACATTATGTATGCAATTACAAAACGAATAAGATCACAAGATCTAAAAGATTTGTCTGTTTTTAGTTTGACGAAAGTGTGCGTATTTGGGATGTGAGAAGCGGAAAATGCCTTAAAACCTTGCCGGCACATTCAGATCCTGTAAGTGCGGTGCATTTCAATAGGGATGGCTCTTTAATCGTTTCGAGTAGTTACGATGGATTATGGTAAGTCCTGCAACATCAAATTTCCAGTTGTGGTGATCTGTGAGAAGAACAGATCCGCATGTCTTTTCTCTGGAAATTTATTTATTGTATAATATTAACACAATGTGATTTGCAGTCGAATTTGGGACACTGCGTCAGGACAATGTCTAAAAACTCTGATAGACGATGACAATCCTCCAGTATCATTTGTCAAATTTTCACCGAATGGCAAATACATCTTAGCAGCAACGCTGGACAACACTTTAAAGCTGTGGGATTACAGTAAAGGGAAATGTCTGAAAACGTACAGTGGTCACAAAAATGAGAAATATTGCATCTTCGCGAACTTTTCTGTAACAGGTGGAAAGGTGCATATTGCAATGATTACTTAATCAATATCAAATGCTTCACAATTAAGATTATGTATAGGTAATGGACTCTAAGGATTATTTTAAGTTTTTCTTCTTATCCACAGTGGATTGTATCCGGCTCTGAAGACCATATGGTATACATTTGGAATTTACAGACGAAAGAGATTGTACAAAAGCTACAAGGACACACAGGTAAGCATATATTCATTTAAGAAATAATATTAATTAATCAACTCAAGAGTGGACGTTATTCTGAATAAATTAAATCTTCAGATCTTTATATGAAAATATGCATATACACTTGAAAAAAGAAAAATTTTCTATCTAGTGTGATTTAGATAAAAAAATTCAATATCTACAAATGTCTTTTCTTTGAGATTATACTTTGTAATAATTTTCTCGAATTTTTTACTCACTAATTGTGTGCACGTGTCGTTTTCAGACGTAGTACTTTGCACAACATGTCATCCAACGGACAACATTATAGCTTCGGCTGCTCTTGAGAATGATAAAACTATTAAACTATGGAAGAGCGATACATAAGAATAGTTTGTAAAGTTATTTGCTGTTATTATGTGCTGTACAAATTGATGTTTTTATGTTGAAAGAAAGATGACATTGTAAAGCATAGATCATAGACATTAGATATAAAGTAAAATGCTATTTTATATCAAAATAATATTTTATTATTGATATAATGTTACATAAGCTTTCTTAGCTTAAAGTAAGTTCGGTACGCTATCACTTGTATTTTCTCTTACGAATAGATTAGAAATAGTTAACTTTGACTGAGCAGTATTAATTCAAATCTCATCATGATTGTACAAATTATATCTTTAAAATTAGGAATATATCCTGGGAAATATCCGGTACTTTTCTACTATCCGGTCAGATATCTTAGTATCCGGTAATATGTCCGATCGAAATTTTATATTGAAAGTTTGAGTTATTGATGCAAAATTTTATTGTCTTTTCTTTTTTTGAAGTTATGTACTAGATATCCGACCAGATATCCGAGGAAATATCCGATATTTAGTCGGATAATTGCCCTATCAGATATCCGACTGAATATAGAGAATCCGAACAGAATGTGACAGATATCTGATATCCGGTAATTTTGTGATCCGATGCATCCCTGTTTAAAATAGTAAACTCGCGGTATATTATCGCTCTACGTATATGGATAACAAATTGTTGTAGGAATTTAATGCTAGCAATTCATTTAATTCTGCGAAAATTGCGGAAACTTCACGGAAGATTATTGCATATATCATTGGATAGACATACAGCATTGAGATGAACACACGATCTATACATTTTTCTCTATTTTTTGTATTAAAAATGATTTAATCCAAACAGTTTGCTTGGAATATTTCCAAAAGAGCAAACTGGCAGTTTACTTAATATATTTTTATTTTTTTTGTTTTAAGACAACATTTCCTATGTCGGGTTTTCTTGGAGAATTTTCGATAATTTGCAAATAATAAAATCCAAAATTATCATTTACTTTTTCTCCTCTAAGTATTAGAAGTTTATTTTTATTTTTTTTCTTGTGATATACATGATATACCTAATTATATAGTTCTTAACAATCTATTAATTATATTTAACATTTATAAAATCTATATAATATAAACTTTGCTTTATTACAAAGGTATAGAAAATATTTCAATCTTATATACACAATAAATTAATAAAATTAGAAATGTATACTGACTTTAAAAAACATATAAATGTGTCTAATATTTTAACACACCATCGTAACAATTTTCCGCGAAATTCTAACTTATCAAACATATCTTGTACAGTCACGAATATATATAATAATAGCGGTTTGCTCCATTGCATTAGACATTTATAAACTATATTTATAA
>NW_017305071.1:3922720-3930049 GCF_001594115.1 Trachymyrmex septentrionalis
TATATATATATGTATGCATATCTTTAATATATAATTATAAGAGTTTAATTTTTCTCCAATTAATGTTGTAATAATTTTTTCTTTAGCATAAATAAATTTTGTTTAAGCTTCCTAGATTTAATTTAAAAAATTTTTATACTTTTAAATTAATAATACTTCAAATATAAGTCATATATTTTATAAATATTACGCAGCCTTATAGCCAAGGTCTCCAATTTTGATACATACGGCCCAAGACATTCAAGTCTTTTGCTTGATCCAATAAACAATCCACCTAAAACATGATCGATCATTAATAGTGAGCCATAAAAATAGATTCACTAATGAATTTTTAATAATAAAATTACTTGTTCTATAGAAGTCAAATGGTCCCTCTTTATATCCGCTCGCGCTTGTTTGATCTCATCATTGCCTGAGACAATGGCATAATATTTCGCAAAGTGTCTATCGTTAATTGCTCTTTTTTTTCGAGTGTCATTTAATTGCTCTAATGTAATGATTGAAGGATGGATTCCATTTAACTTTTTCGCAACTATCTCAATATTTTTCTTGGACCATGTTAAATCTGCGAATCATAAAATGTGTTATTCCTCTTATATACATTTGATGACAAGAATGATGGATTTCTTTTACAATACTGTATAGTGTATCTAATTCTTATTATTTTTCGCACGCACGCACACACACACACACACACACACACACAATTATAATACATCCTATAAATATCTTTATATTTATGATTTAAAAAAAAATATTTTTTCTGAATAGCCCTATAATTTTTATGACATTATTTTACTCTTGCCATCAAAAGTCGATTATTTATCAAAGTCTTATTTATCAAATTAATCATTTTATAAAATTTACATAACCTTCTCACATCACAATTTGTATATTCTTTTATACCTGCGTTAATATTTTCATCGTCATTTCTCATTATCTCGTCGTCATTGATGTTCAACCACTGAACGGGTTTGCAAACGAAGATGTCCATGCAAGCGAGGATCGGACCTTGGTCATCGCGCAAGGCCTGCATTGTATGAGTCATGATCGTCGCTAGGAGGTCCCGCTCTGTGAAGGGTCGTAGCAGCTCAAGAATTTGCGGTGTCAGACGGAACGGTACGAGTTCCGGTACCGATGCGCCTATACCACTGCCGAAAGCGTGACCAAAATCGATGCCTAAGCAACGTCCGGTCGCGACGTGCACCAGAGTGTTCTGTAGATGACGATCACCGATTCCTGCGAGCCAATGCGCCACACACATGGTCGCGTAACTGATGATGAAGTTGCGTCGCAGCGTAACGAAGCACTCAGGGGACGGGCTGATCAAATTAAACGCATCACGTAGAGCTGTTTGCTTCGTCTCTCTAATCAGGTGATTCATGTTCTCTGTGACCGCTTGCTGGCTGTACTTAGATACAGCTTCTATATAAAAATCGCGGATCAGCCGTTTTTCGGGCGCCGCTTTCTGTATCCACTCCGCATATTTCTTAACAATATTCTGGCAACAATTTGTCTCCTTATCTGACAGAGTTAAGCATATCAATTCATTCAGAGATCTTGTATCTTCAATCCATTGTATGAGACCGTACGAGCTCGATATTGGAATCACCTGCAAAAGAAAAATTTACAATAGCAAAGACATATAGACAGTACCTAAGTTGGAGGATAAACATGTATTACCTCGTACGTGTCGATGGCTAAGTGCCTCTGTCTGCAGCTGGGATCGTTGCGCAACGTTCTGTTCATAGTGGAATACAGTTGCTGTAAGCCCCGATCTATCGTTAGATCTTCGCCAAATTTCACTAGAAACTTGTACTCCTTGCCATTGTCGCCTATTATGTTGATGCGAATCGGCTTGCGCAGCGATTGCATGATCTTCACCTGCGGCTCGAACCGCGCAATCTTCACGTGGTAACGCGGTATGGGTTCCCTATCACCGGTATATTGTCCTGGTATCTCAATACTGCCACCGACGTATTCATACAAAAACAGGCTGTAATTCTTCAGCTTGCTTGTAGTTTCCCTCCTATTGTTTTTATTGTTCTGCCTCTGGATTGACTCGATCAATTTTAATTGAATGCCCTTCAGTTTTGTCATTCCTTTTCGCATATCAAGATCATCTGGATTCAAGGATCTTATGACGCTCTCGTATTTTGCAATTTCTTTAAAAATAGCGCCTGGTCGCAGGTTTTTTTCTTCTATCGCGTTTGTGCTGGAATTCGGATAGACTTTTTGTAACAGCGATTCGATGGTCGTTATATTCCCTGTATTCATCACCTTGTCAAGGTAGTGTTTCAAATATAGTTGAGGTTGCACCACGTATTGTATCGCTTGCAAGAACCGCTCGTACTCTTTCGCTTTGTCGTGTAAGAGCAAGCGTATCTGTCGAATGTTCACATCCTCAAGAATACTGGGGTTTTTCTCGATAGTAAGGTAATAATTATAGATAATCGCATCGGGATAAGCCTTGGCGAGTCTCTTGATGATCGGCATAATCGCGGTTGAGATCGACGGTGTTCCCAGATGGGAAAAGAGCAAGTCCCGCCAGCGTAAAAACAACCATGGTCGCAATTCGTCACATTCTCGGACGAACATTTCTCGTATCTCATCGTTCTGTAATCGTTCAGGTCTCAGCAAGCAAGGGAAGTAATGCGTAGCTTCGAGACAATCATGATACATGGATTTCAAAGTGGACAACAGAAATTCTTGGAAGATCTCGTCGCTTTCTATGTCAGTACTCATTAGTCTACCGTAACAGTGTTTAGCCAGGGCGCAATAGTGCTTGCCAACGTTGGCGGTGGTCGTGTCCTCGCAGCAAGATTGTAGCTTCTTCAAACTGTAACCCAGCAAATATTTTCGGATTTTATCCAGATCCACTGGTATTCCTGGTACCGTTGCTATTTCTTCTTTATGTCCTATGTTTCCTATGTCCCGCAGGATCTTGGTATTGTACTCCAATGCTATCGAAAACTCCTGGTTCTCCCTGCTCAAGAATTCGATCTTCGAAGCCATTGTGCTGATATGTTCTTTGATGGCATTACTTATATCAGCACCGAGCTCGCCGTTCAATAATCTATGCGAGTTTTTCCAGGAATCAGTGTAATTGGACATTTTCTTTAAAATGTTGGTCTCAACGTCGGCGAATAGAGACTCGAGTCTAGCTTTAAGCCATATTAAGTTATTACCCATATCCAAGTGACTAACGTTCTCCTCAGAAAATGCTTCACTTATATAATTCAGATGTTTCTCGGCGATATATCGATGTTTTTGATTCAACGCTGCGTTGATGATGCCTAATCGGAGCTGATGGTTCATTTGATAACACCGCTTTGTCACTTCCCGTTTTCTACATTTGTTTTGGAACAACATCGAGGAATATGCTCGATTAGCAGCTAATTTGTTCCACTGAATAAGATTGTCTCGAATTGTGGTCGTTTTCATCGACCATAAATTCAACAGCGCGATCGTTCTGTTCAAGTACTCTGCTCTGTTCGTGCATCGAAGAATTTTGAGCGAAGCGTCGAGATCGTTCATGATTTGGAGCTTGAATAATTTGCGTATTCGCAGCTCGGTACAAAGGGGATTAAGTCCAACCCATTGCTTTCCTGTCATATCCAAGAGATCATTTAACAGATCGGTTGCCTTTCTCATATCCTCAAAATTGAGCAAAAATATCACTAGATTTTCGCCCGTCAAGGGCATAAGATGTTGCAATTTTTCTCGAGTATATATCCACGATTTGATAGTCTCCATATCGCTCACCACCAAATCTCTCTCTTCCGACATCATATGTACATAGGCATCGCAAGCACATGGGATCATCCAGTCTTTCCATGCATCGTTCCAGATATTGCGTAAGTTCTCATTTCTCGCACGGTTCTTCACAAGTTTGTCGATCGCTGACCAGTCACAGAGATTATTCACTGCCTCAAGTAATCCTTGCAGGCAGTGTTCCTTTATTGAAGGATCTGTTGTTCCTTCATAAGCTTTCGTAAACGCATCTTTCGCTCGAATCCAATCGCCGTTCACCTCCGCGAGAGCTGCTTCCTAAACAAAGAATGATGAATAACATCTTTATATAATCTTTATATAATCTGAATAACATGATTTTTACTGCCAATAAATCCTATTTTATTAAACAAGTTCATGTTTCGACAGAAATTATATATCTGACTTTTTAAAAAGAAGGATAGAAAAACTATTCTTTAAATGGAAAGAACGTATAAAAATAAAAGCCAATAATTTTTCTTATGAATAAAAGAAACTATTTTGATCTCGTTATATCCAAATTAATTCGATAAAAACTATTTACGTCGATCTACTGCCATAAAAATTACCTGCACGTTCTGACCGAAAAATTGTTGTCTTCGGAAGATACTTAAAACGACATCAACATCATTCAGAGATTTATAGAGAGATGCTAATTGCATCCACTTATTAGTCTCCTCGTAGCGAATTGCATCGTCGTGTAGTCGCATTCTCTTGCTTGATGTGGGCGACGAGTCATCCTCCTGCGCATCAGGCAGTAAATTATGTTCCAAAAGAAGAATGCCGATAGCGTTCAAATGATTTGCCTTAGATGCTTTCATCACGTCTTGCGGATCGCAGTTGATGATTGTAGCAGCGTCTTGACTCAACTTTAGTAACGTTTCTAAAATAACAGCGTTGAAAGAACTGTCCTTTTCGCACAAATCATGTAGAATTCGTTTCAGACTGTCCACGATGGTCTGACGGATATTTTCTTGATTAGTCGTTTTCTTGGTCAGTGAACAGAACAGGGACACGATCACATCTTTGCAGATCAGCCGATCCAATTTGACCAACTGTTGAAGCAATACGATAAAACTCTTGTGAGTTATCTCGATGTCGGGTAATTCTCCGATCCTATAGTTTCTGGATAAAAGTAGAAAAAAAAACATTAGTATATTGTAATTATTCGGAATTGATTTAAAAAAGGTGTCAAGTCAAATAATCTTACCTATACAATTTTACGGTGCTTCTTTGTCTGATGTTCTCCTGCTGTATTCTTTCTTCTTGTTGCGCATTTCTTCGTATTTGCGCGTTACGGAAGTTGTTCGTGGTATTTGACGTATTCGCCAGAATCCTGGTGAATCTCTGACGTCCTGCAGTCCATAGCGGTTGTTTCGACGAGGACGCGATTATCGTTCGATCAAATCCAGTGTCGTGCGATATATCAAGCGTTGTGGTTGCATCCGCGGCGTTATCGTCGTCATCAAGAGTCGGCTCGAATTGCAGATCCTGCGTTGCGCGTAAACCTGGCAAGAGACGTGGATAAGAGAATGTAGGAGTCATACAGATCCCGCTTAAATCGTTATCGACACTCTGAGAGAAGATGCTGTAGCTCATTTGGGATGCGAGTGAGTCGACGAACATTGGCGTTACGTAGCTCAGGTTCCGCCTTCGCCAGGAAACGGCTATCTTATATTCCTCGAAGCGGCTGCTGTTAGACAGAGGCTCATCGAATATCTTCTCGGTGTAACGTATTGATTTAGTGGCCTGTTGCAACATCAGCAACGCTACGAAAGGTGCGAATGCGTCCTCTTCCGTTATCAGTTGCGACGAAAGAATGGTCAAAGGCGAGACTAATCGTTTCTTCAATTCCTCTGTGTCCAGCTTCATCTCCTCTATCCAGAACTTCAGTATTCTGTCCTGCAGATCGGGAGACGGGTCCAACAGACCGGCCAATAAATTTCGCTTACTAACGGACAGTAGATCTTGTACGATTGCATTGTCATTCACTGTGATGTCCGCTGAACATCTCTTATGGATCCTCATGAGTATGTCGTAGACCAGTTCCCGGTGTTCCGTGATATTGTCCTTGATGTATAAGATCACCTGTTTATAAGGCAGCAGATTTTGCATCGGCAAGATCTCCACCACGTCGCGGACGATTCGCAATGCTATCTTCTCGCAGGACGACATCCGAGTCTCTAAGATCTTCTGCAGCCTTATGTAGTACAGATTTGTCATGACGTCCTCCACGTTGAGCCTGGGTATCGCTAACGCAAATATTTCTAAACATTTCGTCGAATATTTTGTCGTATACATGGCTCTGGTCGCGATATTGATATAATCCTGGGCTACCTCGGGATAAGTTTGGCAGAGAACAGCGACGCGTTTCACTTGTTTGTCTATGCGATTCTGGGGTAACCTGAGGATGTTGGAAATTTTCTCCTTCACCAAGTGTTTCTTGTTATCTCTTTCAATCTCATCGCGACTGTTGTTATCTAGAAAACGTAGGTATAAGCCAAGACACTCACAGCAGTACAGAGGCGTCTTATCCGAATCAGGTGTATCCCAATTTTTCAACTGCTCCAGTAGAAAATTGACAATATCATCTCTAATAACAATCTCCTCCGTCATATTATTGTTGAGAGATACCAGGATAAGATACACCGCAGCCGACGGCGCGGATGTTATTTGTCGGTTTAGAAAATCGCTCGGTATTCGCAAGCAACCGCGCCACTTTTCCACCATGGTCCTTAACAAATTGAGATTGTAGTTGTAGACACGGTCTTCATCGTCAGATTTTCTTTTGAATACTTTGTCAATAAATATCTCAAAAAGTCTTTGTGCCTCTGCTTTACTATCTTCGTTATTTGGTATAGCTACATCGTGCCAATTCATCAGTATCTCCAAAACGTCCGTGATAATGTAATTCAAATTGTTGTTTCCTTGCAAATAGTTAGCGATAATCTTGATGATTTCTGTCAGCGCGAACTGGGCGTAGGGCTTGAACACCTCGTCTGCCGTGTTTGAAATAATTTTTAGCATGAACAGCTGAATATTAGCATGAAGATGATTGCGCTGCATGGTGATGAGGAAATATCTAAGCCACTCGGGTATTTTTGTATTAGTCGAACCGAATACCTTTCTAATATGCCGCAATAGAACGCAAATATACGGCATACATTCGTGCTTGTCAAAATCGATATTTGTTAAGGTGATGCTCGTCGCATGATGTGTGTGAAGTAGATCAGAATTCGCAGAGTTCATTATCGGAGTGGAGCGACGAAAATCGGCCGGCAGCACGACACATTTGTTGAGATCGTAGGCATTAATGTCCTCGCTTAATGTACAAGATGATAGATCGTAACTATGAACATAGGTATATTTATGCGTCTGTTGTTCCTCCCTCTCGACTTCCGCGGATCTGATATTGACGGTGATCTCGCGGGTCTTTGGATACTCTTTGACGATCTGACCAAGTGCATACTGCGTCCTGCAGTCTACAATTTTCTCCCAACCGAAAGAATTGAATACTACACGATAGGAACTCTCATCCTCCTTCAAGCTTATGATCGC
>NW_017305071.1:3930149-3938453 GCF_001594115.1 Trachymyrmex septentrionalis
GAATCGAATACTACACGATAGGAACTCTCATCCTCCTTCAAGCTTATGATCGCCAACAAGCAATTGTATAAAGAGCACTGCAACTGACGTATAAGTTCTTGACATTTTGACCTGATGTTCTTCTCGCTACTCTTCAGGAATATCTTTATGATATTGAAGACTAATTGTTGATAATCACTCTTTTCGACCAAGATTTTTAAATTAGACCCTGGATTCTGCATGGTCGGTTCGTTCGCCTGTATTTTGTTCTTGTCCACTCTGGCAAACATAATCGTTAGTAATTGGGAGTATCCAATCATCGTCACAATTTTTTGCTTGATTGCATCATCGTCGTTAGAGATATTTAAAAAATAAATGTAATAATCATACAGAACTTTGTAATTACACTCAAAGAAGCGTTCGATCGCGGTTGAGTCGCAAAATTTGAATGCTGGTAAGAGAAATTCATGCAAAATGTCAAGTCTTTCCGTTTCGGTAGTGTTCATTTCCATGAATGCAGAATAGGTCTTTCGCAGCGAATCTAGAACATGTTCAAGGGACGCTCCATAGTAGTATCTATGCAAATGTTCCTCCAGTTTTTCGTCGAAGAGACGATTTCCGGTACCGGCGGCAAAGTCTATCACGCACTTAAGCATTGTCTTCGATCTGGTCGTCGACAGCAATATTAGCAACGTCTCGAAGCAATCGATCACCTTCATGGCGTTCACGCTCATTTCAGATAGATTCGAGCACAGATGTCGACTGTCGTTTCTTAGAGTCCAACTTATTTGAAAATCGTTGCAATCCACCACATCTGTGAGGCAGACGAAGAAGTTTTTAAGAATCTTCGTCTTGTACTCGAGATTGTTATTATTCGTTAATTCATCCCGAATCCACTGGTAAAATTCATGATTCTGCAAGACCTCCGTGGGCTTTGACTTCAAATGCACCGCAATACTGTAGATATTCATCAGTCTCTCTTTGCGACTGTCCACATTAAAGATGATGTTCTTCAGATAAGTGAATTGCTGCAGAATCAAGTCGACCATGGTGTCCACGTAAGCCTGCAGTTCGCACTTGTGCTGTTTCAGGAACAACAACATATCTTCAATCCACTTCAGCAAAAAGGATGGATTGTCATATGTACTTTCGAAGACGTGCGTGATCGCGCTTACGTGCGTTAACATGTATTTGAAGATCACACTCTTGAATGTATTCAGAAAATGTTCGCCGTGCGTGATTATCGTGCAGTCCACACTAGTTACTTGATTATTGTTGGATATGAATTTCACCAGATTATCGATTATCGATCGAACATCATCAGGTATTATCACCGGCGTTTCGATTGTCGCCGGGAGTAACAAGAACTGAAATTCCATCAAAGCTCGCAAGTACTCGATCATTTGCGTGCTCAAGTCCTTGCAGGCCAATTCCCCGATATGTTTGCTCACCAAAAATTCAAAGATCTGCGTGATCGTGTAATCAGCGTCCGTAAAAGTACTCGTTTCTAGCATCGTTGGATTTAACATATCATACCGTTTTAACAGAATCAGACCGTTAACGTGTTGGATCAGATCATCGCAGGAGTCGTTTTTTATGATATCTTGTAGATCAAGAAGCTTCGTGACGATTTTTCGAATAAAATTTAAAAGACACTTGTTAAAGATGTCCGGCAGAGCATAATTGTACCTCGATCTCATGGAATTTAACAGAGTTTCCAAGACATGTGGCAATTCATCCGTAATCTTGATATTTTTCACATCGAAACCGAGCGTTCGTGGATGCATAATACATCTAATCGTTAAAGCGGTCAACGATTCGTCCCATAACGATTCCGGAACATTTACCTGGAAAACGAATAATTGACAAAACTTTATTGCAAAATTATTTATCAATCAATACGTAAATAGGCATTAATTCAAATAAATCCCAATCGTTAAAATATAATCACTTTCCAATTAATGACTCATCAATAATCACATTTTGTCTTAAGAGAGAAAGTACTTTTATTATTAATTAATTTAGTTATTCATAAATCTCTCGATTATATGTTATATAATATAAAATAAATCGAAATAACTCACGTTCACGTTCAATAGCACTTGTACGAAATTTAAAGTAGTCATCAGAACTTTGCATTGTAAGGCCTGCAACTGTTCGAGTTCTTTAGATTTCATTGTGGTCACAGTTGTTCCTATCGAGGACTCTTCAATTATTCGCCAGAATTGACAAGCAAAACTACGAATGTGGGAGAAAATTTGTTGCTCATCTATATCGGCGGGAAAGAATTTTTCTACCGGCAGCAATTCCTTGTTTATCAACCACATGTAATAATCCAGAGCTTTCAATAGCGGCATCATATTACTAGCCATAGAAATATCTTTCACGCCCGATTCTAAGCCTTTCAAGATGATATCGTTCAGATGCTTTATTCCATAAGTATGAACAAAGTTCTGCGTCGTTTCCTGTGCGGAATCGATATGCTGTGACACGTTAATGTACAGCTCCATGCATTTCGCACGGCAATGCTCGTCGAGATTTCCGCACTGTGACAGCAACCAATACAGAGCGTAGGTCAAGGTTGCGTCGTCGAACTCGTGCGGTTTTCGACGATGGGAACTGGGCATTTTTAGACTTTCCGCCTTGACTTTCATTACTCTCTCGATATGGGTCAGTGCATTCGTGATTGACGGATCGTCGCATCCTTCTAAGCTGCGGACAAAACAATAGAATATCTTCAGCCAATAAATTGACACTGTGTCGTCTTCCTCACGTAGAATCACATAGAGATGATTGAAGGCTACGGCTGCGGCTATGCGTTTACGCGTCAAGGGATGCAACGCGAGATTGTTAATCTTTTCGATGATCGTACGCACATGTTGCACCCTGTTTGTTGCGCTCTGTCTGATGAACAAATTGATTTATCAATCGCTGAAATTGAGACGTTTGTCTTAAAAAAAAAAAAATTATAGAAACCTAAGTCGCAATGAGATACCTGATTGACCAGCGCGTAAATTCTGCAAGACACATGCCGGAGAACTCGCGCAAAGCGGGATTCGAGTCGTTGGTCAAACTGTCAAATAGTGAATCGATCACCAAGGACATTGACTCGAGACTGGAGCTCCATAAGTGCATCAGCTGCAACGCCAGTGGACGGAAGAGACTGCATACGACTTCGTCTGAGTCGCAACCGAGGGCTAGCACGGCCTGACATAAAGTGTTATAGAGAGTGGGGAAGCGAGTCTCCGAATCCGAGTTTCTCGAGTACGAGAGTGAGCCGATGATGATAGCTATCATTGAATGTAGAACCTCGCAGGCTGCGATTTTCGTGCGCCGATCGCTGGAGTCGCGCGCTAACGCAATTACCCGTGGTAGCATCCGGTCAAAATGGATAACCAGTTCTGCATCTGGCAGTAACAGACTGTACTTGCAAACCTTGGACAGTTCCTTATAGTCCCAGGACGCCCCAGTATTACGGGAAGCATGCTCGTGTACAAAACTCGTTAGCATATCGTGATCAAGCGATCCGAGGAACAGCAAAACTCGCCGCTGGTAGTTTCGCAGCGTGTGATCTGTGTTAATCACATCAACACGTTTTACGCGCTTTCTCGCTGCCATCAAGTCTTGCGAGATTTCAACAGAACTCTCTGTGCTGCGCAAGTAAGGTTCCAGGTATACGATGATTTCACGTAACAGTTCGTTTATTTGTTCATTTTGTTTCTGTTCCTGTGCCTTTGTCGTCCATATCTCGAGAGCAGTGAGCGCGCTATACGCGAGTTCCAGGTTACTCAGACCGGCAGTGAACGCGATCTTAAATGTCGGCAGTGTGCACGGCAGCGCATCTTTGACATACGCAAAAGGTGCGTCCAGGATCAAGTAGAGGCACGCGATCAGTAATTCATTGGAGAACGCAGGGATTAGATCGAGAGTGTGCCATAAGTAATTAGATAGAAGCTCCTCTATCCGTCGCGACTCTGCGCTTTTCTCTTCCTCTTCGTCCTCTGATGTATGAGTAAAGACTTTCATACCGGCCTGAATCAGTTTGTAGAAGCCGGATATCAGCGGATATTTGTACGACAACCGAATGACTTCGTAGAGAAATCTGTGTACGGTGTTGGCGAACAACTGCGGATCTGATGCATCGATCACGTCTACATAGAGATCCACAACATTTGCGAACACGCGGAAGTCCGCTTGATTCACGGCGCTTTGAGTCAGAGCCACATCGGATAATATGGTGTCCTCATTTCTTCGTTTCACGTTTATGTTCAGTCGATTAATTAACGTAATGCATACGTCTATCATGGTATTGGCTACATGTTGCGCTAACTGTTCTTGTCCACAATATCTCTTGGCGTTCAATAGCTCCATCCACAGCGGCAGATAGTTCTTGTAGCATACTGGCGACTGTTCCAGATTGTTCAATTCCCGTTGCAACTCTGCGTCAAGCGCCAAAGTGTGCGAGCAACTCCACGCAATACCATCATAAACTGATCACAAAAACAAGATTTTAATACTTTTCAGAAAAAAATACACTTCATTATTAACATATAATTATTCTTTAGGTAATTTTGAATAAAAATATTATGTCAAATTTTCTTGGAAAATTATTTAAATATTAAATTTTTCTCCAAAAAAGATCATTTGATTTATTTACCTATACTGTCCAGGTATCGCTGCAGTAGAGCTTTATCGATAATCATAAGATTGCTGATAGTTTTAGTTAATGTTGAAATGGCGAGCGCGTTGTTAGATATTGCTAAATCGGGGAATCTCTTGATCACATAGATACTAAGCTTTATAAGGATGTTAATATTTTCAATTGTAACATCAGTCATGTGACGTAGTATTTCTGAGAGCGCTTCTTGATAACAACAGATGCTCTCTATGTGCGTCGAATGGCTATGCTCGCTTGAAAAAGAACAAATGAAGAAATTATTTGTTACTATCTTATTTTAATATAAAAAAATTTCAATATAAATCATTTAAGATTATTCTTATACCTAAAATATCTTACCTGGAACAAAGAGGAAGCGCATAACTGGTTGTAATGGAATACATATGTCTTACTTCAAATTGAGTCATGTGCACTTTGCATGGTGCAGCCATTTGACTGAAGCCATAAACGATTAATCGCAATGTGGTTAAATTTAAGTTAGTTTTTTTGAATTCTCTGTAAAAATATTCCACAAATTTCTAAAACAAAAAAAAACATCAAATTATAAAGGAATTAAGTTAACTGAAGAATATAATTCTATTATCTGTTACGTTCTGTAACACATTTAGAGGAAATAGATACAACAGAGAAGCTATCAGCGTCAGGGCTGTATGGCTCAGTGACAGAATGAAAATCTATCATTACGGAAGAGACTAGGAGTGCTATTCTGTTTTACACGCCGACATTTATCGGTAGGCATGTAAAGACAGTTACAGATTAGCACCCCAGGCCTCGGTTCGAATCTCGGTGCGTCCTGATATTTTTCTCGTGTTGTCACTTATTTCTTATAGTTTTTTAAGATTCAGTTTACGAGAATTTCTTTTTAGTCACGAATAACAAATTAAAATGCTTTGTTTATTTAATATAATGTTTATTTAATATAATGTCTTACCACCAATATTTCACTCTCGTTACTATTTTGATTTGTAAGAATCTGTCCGATAACTTGGTAAAATCTTTTCAATGCGCGTTGTCCATAAATATTGTAAGTGGTTGTTTTGAGCGATAAGCGTTGAAGGATATCATGCCAGTACATGCAATCAGAATATAGCAAGTCTTGAAATAGATTCATATGACGACACAAAAAATTGATTGCCGATTTCGTAACTGTTCTGACCCTCTCATCATCGCCTTGCTGTATTGCATGTTTATTGCATTGGCCAAAATCCTTGATCCACTTATATGAATCAGAGAGTCTTTTATCCTTTAATGTATTTAGTGGTTCCACTACACCATCCAATATGTCCGCGAGAGCATCAAAATACATGTAGAAGTCATTACGTACGTTGATTTTAGAATCGTACTGCACATCAAATTATTAAAATATCATGTAAATTATTAGTTTTCCAAAATTAATAAATTATCTCACAATTAAGTTTATAGATCATTACTGTCGACTTTACCTCATCACGTGCATCATAATATAGTTGTTGGAAAATAATATCTAAATAGTTCTGCGACGAACGAATACTTTCAACATACTTAATTATTTTACCCAGTACACAGAATATAAATCTCTTTTCTACAACAAAAATTAACATTACATTTTGTACATAATTTAAATCAAATAATGTATTATCACCTTTCTTGTCATAATTATGAAATGTCCGACAATAGTTACGAACTGTTTCATCAAATTTTAAGTCATGATCCTTGAATAATTCTATTAATTTTATAAAAGTATTATGAGCAGCTTTTTTGGTATGACAATGAAGTTTTATCTTTAGTCCTAACTGACATACATTCTGCAACATATCATAATACAGAAATATTATTATAAGATATTAATATGTATATAAAAAATATGACATCAAATCTCCTCAGCTTTATACTTTATTACAAGATACTATTTATTACTAATAGATATGACATTATATTAAACTTTTTAATCATTAGATACTATTAATCACTGATCACTATTTTCAACCTATTAACATCTGTTAAACAAATAATATCAATGTATAATAGATCTTACCTTAATTTCATGAATATATTGCATAAAACATGGGGTAGTATAAAAATTGTTAATGAAAAATGTAAGAAAATTAAATGCTTGTGTTAGAGCATCATCAACGTGTTTGTTTTGAATTCGAAGTGGAAGTTCACAATTGAGGAAATGCAGCAAGCCATTATTTTTGTCAAATATGCTGCATACAATTAATTCTAAAAAAAAATTATTATAATATAAATTATTGTATAATTAATTAAAAAAAAATAAATTAATATATAAAACTTTAATTATGTTCATAATTTTTTAAATATATAGAGTACAATTAGAGTATAAAATTATAATAGTTAGAAAGAGAATAAGATTTTGTAAAATGAACTATATTTTAATGTGAAACGTAGTATTAATCTAAAAATTGTAGGAATTTTCAAAGGTTTAAAAATTTGAACAAATTATTCCTTTATTAAGGCTTTTAAAAATTTTGAGTATAAATTTATAAAAAAATAGTCTCTATTCAAATATAACGCAAAGTAAATAAGAAACGTTTAGTTTTTCATGAAACAATAAAATATCACATGTATTTTTATATTTACATAACCATATTTACCACGATGTTCGAGCGAAACAATTGCGAGGGATGTATGACCATTCTTAAAGATATTCGACAAATCTGTGAAATTTCTAGTGGATACAGCCTGTTTGAATGTCTGCACAAAGATCTGGTATGAATCCATTGAATCGTAATCTCTTCTTCTTTTTATATTCGATTCGATTAGATTTAGATTCGATTCGATTAGATTTAGATTCGATTTTTTAGATTCATCCTGGCACTAAACTTACAGGCCTTATCTCGTTTGAAATATGAGTTACCTGATAATTATTACGATTGTTATTATCATCAGAATGATTCATGCTAGAAATATCGCCGACTTGACAGAATAGACTAGAGACCTCTTTCGGAGAATTATTAGAAGGTTTTTGATCATAGTTCTTGTTTGTTCTATATATCGATAACAACATTTAAATCTCACGCATACAATTCATATATGTATAAAGACGTATATCACCGACGATGAGATCCTATTAAAGATCGTCAACCCTGGGCAAATTTTCGGTGATATAAAAAGGGCCCCAAAGGGTCCGGAGATAATTGAAGAACGCTGACATTACCGATAATTGATATAAATTTGCTATTATTAACATAAATATTTGGCTCATACATTATTAAATTTATGATTTTTTATTATATAAATGTTTCATAAATAAATATTCATACTTCTAAAGCTATAATATCCTATATATTGCAGAAAAATTACATTTTTTTTCTTTGCAGTTATCATCTTTTTTAATGATTAAATTTTGACCATAACACCGAAATCACAATTTTTAAGAAAAATCGAATATTATTGTGTTCTAAATGCATAAATACATCTACTAAACTAATAAATCATAAAATTAGTACAATGTTATCAGTTTTTAACTTAATCACTTCAATATTCACAAGGACGCGAACTCCCGAAAGGATGTCGGTCTTTAATAGTATCTCGGTGCATATATTCATCAGGGTGAGCGTTTATAATATATAATAATCTATATCAGTATATATAAAGTATATAAACTATATTTTATCAGTCATCTATGGATTATCAAAGCCCATATA
>NW_017305071.1:3938553-3939990 GCF_001594115.1 Trachymyrmex septentrionalis
TTGTAAAATGAACTATATTTTAATGTGAAACGTAGTATTAATCTAAAAATTGTAGGAATTTTCAAAGGTTTAAAAATTTGAACAAATTATTCCTTTATTAAGGCTTTTAAAAATTTTGAGTATAAATTTATAAAAAAATAGTCTCTATTCAAATATAACGCAAAGTAAATAAGAAACGTTTAGTTTTTCATGAAACAATAAAATATCACATGTATTTTTATATTTACATAACCATATTTACCACGATGTTCGAGCGAAACAATTGCGAGGGATGTATGACCATTCTTAAAGATATTCGACAAATCTGTGAAATTTCTAGTGGATACAGCCTGTTTGAATGTCTGCACAAAGATCTGGTATGAATCCATTGAATCGTAATCTCTTCTTCTTTTTATATTCGATTCGATTAGATTTAGATTCGATTCGATTAGATTTAGATTCGATTTTTTAGATTCATCCTGGCACTAAACTTACAGGCCTTATCTCGTTTGAAATATGAGTTACCTGATAATTATTACGATTGTTATTATCATCAGAATGATTCATGCTAGAAATATCGCCGACTTGACAGAATAGACTAGAGACCTCTTTCGGAGAATTATTAGAAGGTTTTTGATCATAGTTCTTGTTTGTTCTATATATCGATAACAACATTTAAATCTCACGCATACAATTCATATATGTATAAAGACGTATATCACCGACGATGAGATCCTATTAAAGATCGTCAACCCTGGGCAAATTTTCGGTGATATAAAAAGGGCCCCAAAGGGTCCGGAGATAATTGAAGAACGCTGACATTACCGATAATTGATATAAATTTGCTATTATTAACATAAATATTTGGCTCATACATTATTAAATTTATGATTTTTTATTATATAAATGTTTCATAAATAAATATTCATACTTCTAAAGCTATAATATCCTATATATTGCAGAAAAATTACATTTTTTTTCTTTGCAGTTATCATCTTTTTTAATGATTAAATTTTGACCATAACACCGAAATCACAATTTTTAAGAAAAATCGAATATTATTGTGTTCTAAATGCATAAATACATCTACTAAACTAATAAATCATAAAATTAGTACAATGTTATCAGTTTTTAACTTAATCACTTCAATATTCACAAGGACGCGAACTCCCGAAAGGATGTCGGTCTTTAATAGTATCTCGGTGCATATATTCATCAGGGTGAGCGTTTATAATATATAATAATCTATATCAGTATATATAAAGTATATAAACTATATTTTATCAGTCATCTATGGATTATCAAAGCCCATATATGATATGCGGGTATATGTATATAACACATTACTACTACATGTCACAATTAAAAGTACACGTGTGTTTATATACGTATATGTATATATGTATACATATTGTGTACACCACACACACACACACACACACACACACACACACACAC
>NW_017305071.1:3940795-3948565 GCF_001594115.1 Trachymyrmex septentrionalis
ATGTCAGATCAATAAAATATTTATATTGATTAACATTAATAAAAACATATGATATTAATAATATGAAATTAATACAAGTATAATATAATAAATATAAATAAAAAGATATAATATTAAAAATAATATATTACCTGTGTATGTAGGTGTGTGGACAAAATTATATACTATGACGGTCACTCAAACGTTTACGTTCAGGTTTCGATCTAGCTGTTTGATCTGGCGGATTTAATATATATCCATAAACTACCTCTGAGTTAATCTAATTAATAAACATCATTTAATTCAACTAAAAACAATTAAGCTAATAATTTCATTAGAAACTATGATAATAAGAAAATTTATCGAAATTTTATAAGAGAAATAAAATATACATTTATATATTTGCCTTTGATATCTATATATATTTAATTTGTTTATATCACAAAATGTAGTTAATAGTTGCTTTCCATTTTCATATAAGTGATACTAATCGAGTATAAAATTATTTTATACTCAGATAATGGTATGTTTACAAAGATTTGGTGACAAAGTTATCACACAAACACACACAGGTAGCACACAACACATCAGGTATATAATTTCACTTTTAATATAAGTTAACAAGATTCAGTGAAGCACACGGTCTCAAATTTGTAAAAACTTAGTTGAATCTCACTTGGATGAAGAGGAACTTCGTTCAACTGAGTTATGACGACATATGGGAATTATCTGAATTTTAGTGTGAAATGAAAAGCAACTCATCATACAAGAATCTCAGCTGTATATATGAATGAGGAATTATTACTTAAAAAAAATACGTATACTAATTAATTTAAAATATCTCATAATATTATTATAAATTTTTGCTAATATCATTGAGTATCGACTGAGTATCTTTTAGGCATTTTTTAATTATTTTTGAACTGGTCACTCAAATTGTTATCTTCAACAATTAAATGCTATTTTATGATTTTTTAAATTCGATCTTGAGATCAAACTATGTATCAAATGTGTAATAGAACATTTGAAATGTATTTTGGAGTGTATTTATTTCATGAGTGTAATAGAACATTTGGAGTGTACATATTTTAATTTCTTGTCTTTTTTTAGAATAATTGTTTTGCTGTTAGAAACGATCTAATATACTATTGTATATATTGTATTGTTATATACTATATATATATATATATAGATAGATAGATAGCATGTCTCAGATTAGTCGTATTTTCTTCATACTCCTAGCTGGTTTTTGTTATACCTATATATACCAACAATCTTTTTTTATCTAATATATTTTACTCACTATAAATTTTCGTAATTTCCATTCGTATCCTGATGATGACGATGTATGATCACTTGTTTGTGTAATCGTTGATCTACACTCAGAATACGTAGATTGGATTTTTCGTAATTCCAATTCGCTTCCTGATAATGACGATGTATGATCATTTGTTTGTGTAATTGTTGATCTGAATTCGGGATGTATGGATTGGATGCGAGATGGAGATTCTTTTAAATCTTGGATAGATAAATGGAGGAAGGAAGAGTCAGGTTTTGAATTTTCGTCAAATGAGATTATACGAGTTAAATATGAATACATGATAGAAGTGAATTCATAAAAGGTACGAATCTGAATTAAACAACAGTACAACGACCTAAAAGTAGAATATTAGATACAGATAAAATTAAATTTAGTTTGATATAGAATGATGTATAATAATATACACACATATATATATATATGTGTGTGTGTGTATATATTAATAAAGACATTTATATTTCAATTTATTTATAATTATGTTTTCTAATAGTGAGAGTGATAAAAACTGAACTAAAATCTATGTATAATTATTACAGTATTAATAATTGTCTTACTTTCTTAGTCTAAAAATGCAATATAATATTGATAGAATTGCTGCTGCCACTCCTAGGATCACTATTAATTCGAACTTTAGGCCTACTTGATTCTCTGAACCAATTTCAGGAATGTCAAACTTGTAATTTGTGTAATTCTCCGTATTTGTATTTTCTGTTAAATAAATGTATGTATTATTTTCATATTGTAGCATCTTGAAAAATAACTACAATTAATAATTGCTTATTTATTGCTAATACATTAATTCTGATAATAGTAGAAGTCCATTATTAGTAAAATTTATATGAGAAATAAATGTTTTTATTCAATCAAATTATAAGCTTCTTAAAAGTGAATCTATCATGTGTTGCTCATCAGTAAATTAAATTTGTTAAATTATTCAATAAAATTATGTAAAAAATAATGTAAAAAAATTGTATAATATACACTTATTTGATTGGTTTGTGATAGATAAATTAAAATAAATATATAGAAGAATTACTCTCTTTCTATCTTTGTTTATTTTGTATTATATAGTTTTTAGCTTTTATTAGCATTTTATAATGATTATGTAAGTTATAAATAACAAAATTATTATAAAATGTCAAACTCATATAATAGGTTAAAACAAAAATGAACTATAATATCAAAATTTTATAATAATTTTAGTACCATAGTTTTTGGAATTTTAATGTGATTTACGACGTAATCATGCAATCTTTTTATCCAAAAATATTCTCTTATTATGGTATAGTATATACAGGGTTGGGTAGTGCTAAGTTAAAAAGATAAAAGTTAAGTTAAAAAGTTAATTCATTTTAATTTAACTTAGTTACAATTTAGACTCTTAACTTTTTAACTTTATTTAGTTACATTTTATCCGTAACTATTAATTTTTTAAAGTTAAATCTCAGACATAATACGGTAATAGCGATAGCTTAAAATAAAGTGAAAATTGCAAAAGTCAATTTATTAGGTGTGGGCCAATCAAATTATAAATATTCTAGTGAATTTGCTTACTTTTGTCATTTTCATCTCATTTCAAATTACACCAACTCCCACATTTCAATCTGTCAGAAACTTTGTATTTTGTTTAACTGTGTATTTTCTGATAGGTTTGAAATCTATTTCCTTATTATCTATTATTATTCCTTATTATCAAAATATAATACATCAATACTATCTTGAGCTACTTGCGAGAAAAGATGTTCGACAAAAATTTCGTAATGGCTTTATTATTTAAATTTAATAAGTATGTGAACAAAATATTCAAACAGTATATATAACAGTCTATGTAAACAGTATGAACAAAACATGAATATAGAACACAAAATAGAATATAGAGTATTTTCTAAATGAAGTATATATTTGTCATTTTCATTATTTGTAAAACTGAAACCCTGGAATTATGAAATAAAAAAATATAACAAAAAACAAATTTAACTTTTAATTTTTCAATTACTTTTTTTATTAACTTAACTTTTAATTCAATTAATTTCATTATTAATTAACTTGTATCTTAACTAAAGTTGTTAAAGGTTGTTAACTTTAACTTAACTTAGTTAAGAAAAAAGTTAACTTAACCAACCCTATATATATATATATGCGTGCACGTGTATGTGTGTGTGTGTGTGTGTGTGTGTGTGTGTGGGGGGGGGCGCGTCATCATCATTATACAATATTATATATATCCATGTTATAATATACTTCTCTCGCGTATATCACTTTACAGTTTTATTTATCTATAAAAAACGTGTTCATTTATATATATAATATATTAAGAGATTAAGCAATAAATAAATTGAGCAATTACTTAAAATGTAACTCGTTATCTTACCTGAGTTTAAATTTTCAGATATAATATTCCGTATCTGTCGTTTAATGTTCATCGTGAAAGTATTGTGTTTAGCTCTCTTCTCCAAAAAATTTAGCTACACAAGATTACTCTTTTTTAAAATCCAATTTGTCATCAAAGTTTGTTTATCAGCGATTTATCAGCGACATAGTAATTAAAACGTCATCGAAACATCAATCGTCTAAAATTAACGACGTAGTAATTTTAAATCATAGATTGTAACAATGTTTGTCTATCAAGATGATATTGACTAATCTATTTGACGAATTCGTCACGTCCAAATAGATAGTTGAAAAGACATATAAGATTAGATCAAGGACCTAACTCTTAATCTAATATACTATTGTCATTGCGCAAGTACACGGTAAAAGTACTACATAAAAAGAATGTAATGATATAATGTTACAGTTGTTAAAAATTATTAACAGAATGAGGTTCTTAGATAGATAGATGTTCACAGAATAAGAAAGACATTTTAATGACGAAACCAAATGGAGAATGTAATTTTGTTCGGATTAATATTCGTTTAGTATTAATAATAATTAACAATAATAATTAAAAAGAACTCTCAAACTTTAAAAACTTTTAGAACTTTTTTTATTCGTTTGGCATATAAAAAAATTCTCAGTTAACGCATATATCATAAATAAAAGAATAACAGTTTTAAAAGTTAGTTAGTAATTTCTTGTAAATACTTGTTTTACTTTAAATATTGTAAATTTTCTATACAAATTTATATAATGTTGTAAAATGAAGCTATAATAATATTTCTTATAATTCCATAATGTTCTAAAATAATGTGGCTTATTTATCTTCAATGTTTGAAATATGCGATTAAGAAATAATAAACAAATCTCGATTGTTTGAAAAGTAACGTTTGTCTGTTTGATAAAGTTAAGCAACAAAAAATGTTGAATATTAAAACAAGATAAATTGGTAACGATATCTCATCGGAATTTTTCGCAAATATAAACTGACAACAAATAATTAAGAATATAAGGAACTAAGTCTTATTAATATTTATTATATAAATAATTATCGATTAATATGATATTAATCAGGAGACAATAATGCTATTTTTCAAGAATAATCGATTCTGTCATTCAGTTATTTCGCCAAACTGCTAATATATAACAATAAAAAAAATATCAAATGTTACAAGTTACGAGAAACATTACGTCACAGTATACACAGTATATAAAAATTATAACAAATTGAGATTCTCGCAGGAACAAGATACTTTCTAAAGAAAAGCTCAGTACGACAACTTAATGTTAATAAAGTTATTCGTCTTACCACAATGTGTGATATACGTTCGCATTCACGTTCTCAGCTTAAATGCGATACGTGCCTACGACAATAAACCGGCTCGGCACGTAGAAGACATGATACTAGACGCTTATTGGTCCGTTTCGTGTATATCCTATTGGTTGATACTGATCGACATAATACAAAGAACTGTCCCTCGAAACTCGTGTTTAAAAACTATTACTATTTGTCGTGTTCAGCAGAATGTTTATTTTGTAACTGTTGGAATTAATCTTTTTCGCGCTGATTGGATATACTTTTAAATATAAAGAACACTTCTATCTCAATGAAAAAAACTTATAGTTAAAAAAATTAACATTCTGCTGAATGCGATCAATGTCTAATTGTCTTTCTCGACATAAAAAATTATCCAAATATTATTATTTGCTTCCTCCTTCCTTGTTGAAATTCTTCCAAATACTGGCCTCCATTTTCATCGACATGTGAAAATTCTCGTTATTCTATAATCTAATTCAATGGATTCCTCAAATCAAATATACAACTTATATAGTCATCCACGTTGTCTGTCATTATCAAAATATAACAGATTTATGAATTTTCTGTTGAAGCTGACTAGACTTTCAATATTCCTCCAAAACATTACTTTTTTTTCTCTGAAAGAAGATAATATTGATATTAGGGAAAAAGTCTTTTTATAAGTTGGAGCATAATTGAAATATATTTTTTTAATTGTTTACAAATTTTTTATTAAACCAAATATATGCCGTTTTGATCGATGATCTTTTGCGATTTTTCAGGTAGAGCCATTATTCCATCGGAGTAGTATTTCTGTGATAATTTCTCAGTAAAAACTGAGATAAATGATTTTTGCAAGTCTCTTTTGAAGTCAAGTTTACTCCAGGTTGCAAAGATCGAAATAAATGATAATCGGACAGTGCAAGGTCAGGACTATATCTGTGGATGCAT
Organism: Trachymyrmex septentrionalis; assembly: GCF_001594115.1. Lineage (NCBI taxonomy): Eukaryota > Metazoa > Arthropoda > Insecta > Hymenoptera > Formicidae > Trachymyrmex > Trachymyrmex septentrionalis. The sequence goes on from NW_017305071.1 coordinate 3,946,720, forward strand.
TAAAACTTTCCAGCCAAGCTTTCTCAATTTTTGTTGAGTCATCAAAGATGATGTGTATGGTCTAGTGCTGACAAGCGATGGAAGACAATGCATTAATCAATTCTGGCTGCTTTTCCTAAATGGATTTCTCCAATCGCATTAGTTGTTGACAATAGAGATCAGAATCAATCATTTTGCCTGGCGACAGCAGTTCATGATGACTCCTTTCCGATCTCACCAGACATACAGCATCAATCTGCAGGGCTTTGCGATTGTTTGTGATGTTTCATTTCATTTTAACCACGATCTTTTTCGAATATTATTATTATATGTATTATTCATATTTTATCGACCGTTATCAATCTTTTCAGAAAAGGCTCAATTTCATTTCATTTTAGCAGCGATTCGCAAATGGAAATTCGATCCAATAAATTTTTTACCGTCAAATCATGTGGCACCAAACATGGTGTTTCTTTGTGTATTCTTTGTGAGCCTTATGCAAGTGTTTCAGCATAAGCAATTTTGCTGGTCTTTCTGCATTTTGTACATACACACGATACACACTATCACGCATGCACGCAAGTGCCAATTAATGGCATTATTCATTTGCGCATGCGCATTGCACATCATGATTTAAATCATAATCTAGTATTTATCACGAAAAGATACTTGCCGATTGCTGAGAATTTTCAATCATTCCATCAGTGTCTCTTTCGAATGGAATAAATGAATCGATCAAGCAAAAGATAAGTGAAAGAATAAATTCGACCAGGGGAACTTTACGAGAAACTAAAAACAAGTAAGTTGTCCTCGATATAGGTTGCCTTAGTCTTGAATTTAACTCAGGCATTCAAATACATAGTCATACGACAAATTTTTTAAGTTTGTGAATTGATTATGGAATAGAGAGATCCGAAGACCTTTCTGTTCTGTACACATCAGTTGTCGTATGACAAAAATACACAAATGAAATAGCACCCCAAGGAACACACTAAATCAAGAAAGTTAAAAACTTTATTTTGACGTCATGAAAGTAAAAATAACTTTTTATTACAAAATTTGATTACCTAACGTAAAACTCATTTTACAATGTCCTCTTTTCCTGTTTACCTTTTGCTTTTTTTCCGTTATCTTTTGTAACCGTTTTGTTGACAATTATATTTCTTGCTACGTATTTCTTGTTTACAAATCAAACTAATTAAAACTCTTTATAATTCAAAGAATTAGAAAGGATACGGGCAGTAGGAGTCAAGCGCAGAAGACGTCGCGCAAATAATATATCTATGAAGTGAAACTTCTTTATTCACTAAAACGCGCTTACATGTTTCGACTTACTTTTGAACCCTCTTCAGAGATAACAAAAATTAACATACATAAACTGTGAATAAAAATTATCCTATCATGGTGAGCATCCCTACCTCGAGAATTTAAACGTCAAGAAGAGTGAAATAAAACGAAAAAAGAAAAAAGAAAGATGAAAGAAAAAAAGGAAATAATGAAAATATCGAAATAGAAAATATAAAAAATTAATTTATCAAAAATCTTAAGATTATAATTAATCATCTCGAAAATAAGGAACTTACCCTGATCACAAATCACAAACTGTATCGCAAAGATTACAATAAATTATTCAAAAACCGGTACTCGATATTTTAACCAGTCAGTATCAAACAGTAGTGAGTCACTTTCAGTTTTAACTAGTATTATTGAAGCTTACAAATAAAAAATTTCGCATTGAAACGTTAATCAATTTCATAAAAATGAAAGTTGGAAAGTAATCAAAAATCACACCAGAAAGACTCATTACCAATGACGACACTGACTCCTACTGCCCGTATCCTTTCCAGTTCTTTGAATTATAAAGAGT
>NW_017305071.1:3948665-3954320 GCF_001594115.1 Trachymyrmex septentrionalis
CGACACTGACTCCTACTGCCCGTATCCTTTCCAGTTCTTTTTATAAAGAGTCTTAATTTGATTTGTAAACAAGATGTAAAAATAGTAAAAAGCAAGAAATAGGAAACTGAGCACATTGTAGAATAGGCTTAATCGAAATAAAATTACAATATTTTGAGTTTTTATTGATTCTTAATTTCGTGTAATTTTTTAGGTGGATATGACTATAATTCTACGAATTGAATAATTATATTTATTTATTCTTCTAAAAAATAATAAATCAAATACCAATTTGAGCCAACACTGATTATTAGTGTGCATTTTTATAATATTTATTCAAAGTAAATATTAAACATATACGTTTCGATCTACAGTCAAGGCCTTCTTCAGTACAAAAAAAATATATTAACAAAATTACATAATGATAACGCATAGGAGTATAAATTAATCACATATAAAATGCGAGAAAAACCGTGGTGGATGTCTGAGTTGGTCATTAAGTTAAATGACTGTCAAGATTGAACTGTTTCTATAAGGTTTGTACATGTTTTACATCCATCTACAAACAGTTATGTCGTGTCTAATATCTTTAAATTTTGTTTTATTAAATGGAACAGTTTAATGGAATATGTACAACAAATCTTATAGAAACAGTTCAATCTTGACAGTCATTTAACTTAGTAATTTAATGACCAACTCGGATATCCACAACGGTTTTTCTTGCATTTTATATGTGATTAGTTTATATACTTTATATGTGATTAGTTTTTATACTCGTATGCGCTATCATTATGTAATTTTGTTAATATATTTTTTTTTGTACTGAAGAGGACTTTAACCGTAGGTCGAAACGTATATGTTTAATATTTACTTTGAATAAATGTTATAAAAATGCACACTAATAACCAGTGTTGGCACAAATTGACATTTGATTTATTGTTTTTTAGAATTTTTTTTAGAGCCTATTGATTTTATTGTTATTTATTCTTGTTGTCAATTTGTTTTATTTCAGTTAACAATAAAACATCAACGTATGGTATAAACAATGACGTCTGAATTACAGTCAATTGAAGATTATTAAAATTCACGAATTGAAGCTCGGAAATATTAAGTTTAGAATTGGATAATTTAATTTTAATTCATCTCGTTCTAATTGATAGAATTTTGATTTTTAATTCGCAATCCTTTAATGCATGCTTGATATGGACTTTAGTAGGTAATTCTTAAGCTATTTTATTCATGATGTCTATGATGTTTTTTATTATCCTTCTTTAATATTCAGTGCAATAACAAGGATAAAATTATACATCATGTATATCATACATAAAACAGAACATTCTGTCATATATTTCTACTGGTATTCTGAATCTGAATCCAAAACACATTCAATAGACACACACACTTTGCAAGATGTGATCTTGACTATTCACCTCGAATGCCTTTTAAACTATTAAATGTTCGCAATTTCGAGATTTGGCGCCCACTTTAATATGAATACATCACTGCGCTGTTTGCGCAACTTGCGACCGCGATGCAACAGTGTAGTGTCGTGCTGTAATCAGTTACACTCGTCAGATAGTAGATGCGTGTTATCTAAAGGATTAAAATTTATTTGCAGACTTAAATATAAGGTGTGCCGGTTAAATGGATTGTTTACTGTTTGGCGTAATTATCCTCAGTTGTTCGGCGATGCTAATCGTTCTAACGAGAAGATACTTCTCGTCTCGTAGAACGAAATTATCGAAATTGCCAGAGACCTGGTGGACGCCCGGTACCGAGAACTCTGCCAACAATGACATCAGACCATACAAAGTTACTTTTTCCGAAGAGGTATTCGTAGGGTTGACAAAGTTATTTTATAGATCAAAAAATAACTTCGTTACTGTTACCACTGTTATATTTTTTATTATGAATCGATATGATTGAAAAAACGTTTCTATATATCGCTTGTTTTGAAATAGTGCTGAGACTATTGTGTAAAGAGCAATTTCATGAAATAGTTCAATTGAATAGTTAATTGTTACAGATAATAGACAATGGCAATAGAAAATATTATTTGCAGATGATAAAAGATTTGAAGTACCGATTAAAGCACACCAGACCTTTGACACCGCCGTTAAAAGACATTGCTTGGAATTATGGCACTAATACCGACGCTCTGCGTAAACTTTTAAACTATTGGGAGAACGAATATAATTTCGACGAACGCGAGAAGTACATAAATCAGTATTCGCATTTTAAAACGAATATTCAAGGTACAAGAATATGATCAACAACAAAAAGTATATAGAGTATTCTTTTGCATATTAAATATTTTTGTAGTCTGACGTCAGAGAATCAATCATGTAATTTTTTCGTCAGGATGGAAATGTAAAATGAAAATTTTGTGTATGTATGTGTATATTATATGTACATATATACATAAAAATTGTTATGTTTTTGCTTTAAAAAAGTTATACAATTGATACTCAGGTAGTAAATAAAAATTTTAAGCTTTGCAGACTATTATGAAGATGTTTATGTAATAGTAAGGATTTTAGAATCCTTAGTATTACATAAGGATTTTATTTCTAATTCTATTTAAATACTGATGTAAATTCTATAATTTTACTTATAATAAGATTTTAAGTTATAATTGTATATTCTGTTGTAATTTTATGTGTTTTATTTTATTTCAATACTATATATATTATGCAAAATTTTATATATCTATTTAAGTAAATTAAAACGAAATCTCGGATGAAATAAGTAGATGAAATAATTACTTTTTCGATCTGAGAATTCAATTTTACATATTTAGAGAAATCTATAAGATGATTTCAAAGTTGATTACATATACTTTTATGTTATTATTTTTTAATGTTACATTGAGTTACAGATTTACATATTTTATATTTAACGCAGGATTAGACATTCACTTTATCCATGTGAAACCAAATAATACAGAAGGAAAACGAGTTTTGCCATTGTTAATTTTACACGGATGGCCCGGCTCCATAATGGAATTTTATAAAATCATTCCATTACTGACCTCACCGAAACCCGAGTACGATTTTGTATTTGAAGTGATAGCGCCTTCGCTACCTGGATTTGGTTTCTCCAGCGCAGCTACGATACCTGAACTTTCGGCCATTCAAATGAGTGTGGTTTTTAAGAATCTCATGTTGAGACTCGGGTATGATAAATATTATGTTCAAGGTGGCGATTGGGGTTTCTCCGTCATCTACACTATGTCATGTTTATATCCGCAATAGTAAGTTTATTGCCTAAAATTATCAGTTAAATAAAATTGAATTAGATTAGCATGGATATTTTACATCAGTAGTTATATAATAACTGATGTTATTAAACGTGATTAAATAGTGATATATATGTTGTGCAAATTGCAGCGTTTTAGGTTTGCATTCTAATTTGTGTCTAGTGCTTAATAAATGGATCCTGCTGAAAAAGGCATTGACTATTTTGAAAGAATGGTTATTGCCTTGGGAAAAAACTAAAAAAGGAACTGGTCTTTTAATTCTTGGAGAGTTTGGATATTTGCATATTCAAGCTACGAAGCCGGATACAGTTGGTATGCGATATATTTATATCAATACGCAAAAAAGAGTTAACGTTTATATTCTAAACTCATTAATTTATATTTTATTAATTGAATGTGTTAGAAAATTTTGCGCATATTTAATAAATGAAAATCTAGTATTTTTCAAAGCGTTGTGTGTTTTAGGGGTCGGTCTAAACGACTCGCCTGCTGGTTTGGCGGCGTATATCATTGAAAAATTTTCAACCGGTACAAATCCGTCTTACAAATATAGAGCAGACGGTGGATTTCTAGAGAAATATACATACGAGGAGTTAATCGATAATCTGATGATCTATTGGATATCGAATAGCATTACTACAGCTATGAGAATATATGCTGAACACAATACCAAGTCGAATAGATCTTTGATGAGGATTTTGGAATCGTATGTAATTATTATCGCAAATTGTTATTATTGCAAAATATAAATGTTAAATATTAAGCGTCTTTTTTTTTATAGGACACCGATAAAGGTTCCTAGCGCTTGTGTACAGTTCCCTTACGAAATCTTGACTCAAAGTCCAAACGAACTGAGAACACGATTCGTGAATCTTTTACGAGTTACCAAAATGCCTCGAGGAGGTCATTTCGCAGCATTTGAAGAGCCAGAGTTACTCGCAAATGATGTATGGATCTCCATTGATAAGATGGAAGAGTGGAATAAAAAGCACAGGAAAACAGTAATTTGTCAACAAGAAGAGGATAAATATAATTTCTAAATGAAAAGAGTTGCACAAACATTATTCGAAAGCGAAACAGAAATGATTAATTTTTATAAAGTCTATATATATTTATTTTTAAAGCATAAACGTTATTCGAAAAAAACAAATTTTATATATATATATATGTATATAATATATTATGTAAGAGATAAATGTTTCAGTTTCTTTCTCAAGATAGATTGTGTTTAGTTTAATAAAGTTGAACCTCTGCAGATAATTTAAAAAAATATAAAATTTATAATTCTCTCCTTTTCTCTCTTCGGAATTTCCAAATATTTCCAACGTTCTCGGCTTTCCGGTAATGGGGATCGAGTGCCTTGTTTTTTTCATTCATATTTTTCGCGCGAAAAGTAACGTGGTTGGTAGTTCTAATCAGTTATAATCTTGCCCTATGTCATAATGCAACATGATGTCCATTTAAAGAGCAGCGACACATTTTCATTCCCCTTTTGGCTGTGACGAATCTTTAATTGCTGGTGACGGTGAGAAACAATGGGCAATGCTGATACAAAGCTGAACTTTCGGAAAACTGTGGTGCAATTAACGTCGAAAATTCGGATACAAATATTCGCTTATTTACTTGACGAATGACATATGATCGGCAGATCGACATATGCAAGTATAATTTTTCGACGAAATCTTGGCAGTCGCTAAATCTCTGTGATGAATTCAGAATATCTGTATTTTTTATTTTATATATACATAATATTAATGTGTTAAATAAAAAACAGGATGAACATATGTAAAACTTGATATTGCTGATAGATTATTGAAACATCATAATACAAGCTGTTTTAAGATTTGTTGCATTGCTACAACAATGACTTTTTTTTTAGATTCTGAAGTTTGATATTTGCAATTAATAAATTTTTGGTTAATTGTCAATTTATAGATAAAAAATAAATATATAGAAAGATGAGAAAATAAGTATATAGAAATAAACTGAAATATATACTTTTATTTCCATATATTTCCAATTTGTTTTAAAGAATATTACTAGACTGTGTCTAGTGATCGAATAATCCATTAATGCAAACGTATCTGCCGAAAAAATTATAAGAAATAAAAATTGTTTATTTTCTTTTCATAGAACTCTTAGAATTTTTTCAGAATTTTTTATCAACTTTTTAGTACTTCATTTTCTTATTTTTATTATTATTAGAAAATATAGTATTAAAAAATTCTGAAAAAATTTTCAGAATTCTATGAGAAGAAAATAAACAATTTTTGTCTCTTACAGTTTTTTTGTAAAATTGATAGTATTTGAGAAAAAAATTATAGAAGACCAATATTAGGCTATTTTTAGTAATTTATATTTTGTTAATTATTGCAAAAAATTACAAAATGTATGAGATTTTTTTGTTCCCCTTGACC
>NW_017305071.1:3954480-3956428 GCF_001594115.1 Trachymyrmex septentrionalis
TTATATATATATATATATGTGTGATTTATGGCAAAAAAAGAAAATTTTCTAATACAGCCATCAGGAATAAAAAAACAAACCTAAAGAATGCTTCAAAGAAATTGTAACATCACGTTGATCGTGTCCAATATAAATATTAAAATGAAGTACCGTTGCATAGTCAATTGCTCCGCATCAACAAGTCGCTTTACAGTTTTACTGGCTTTGGTTACTTCGTACATACACATGATACACACTATTACGCACGCACGCACGAGTGTCAATTAACGGTATTATTCACCGGTACTATTTGCGCATGCGCGTTGCACATCATGACAATCGAGCGTTTATCACGAAAGGACTTGCTGACTGCTGAGAATTTTTCGATCATTTTATCAGTGTTTTTCGAATGGAACAAATGAATCGTTCAAGCGAAAGATAAATGAAAGAATAAATTTGACCAGGGGAACTTTACGGAAAACTAAAAACAAGTAAGTTCTCGATATAGGATGCCTTGGCCTTAAATTTAACTCGGACATTTTTCAAATACACAGCCGTACGACAAATTTTTTAAGCTTGTTAATTAGCTATGGAATCGAGAGATCCGAGGATCTCTCTGTTCTGTACACATCAGTTGTACGACAAAAATACAGAAATAAAATTTTATTTTACATATCGAAGAACATATCAAGTCAAGAAAAAGTTAAAAATTTTATTTTGATGTCATGAAAGTAAAAATGATTTTTTATTACAAAATTTGACTATTTAACGTTTAAGCCTATTCTACACTGTGCTCTTTATTTCCTGTTTCTTGCTTTTTTCTCCTTTTGTAACCGTTTTATTGACAATTATATTCCTTACTACATATTTCTTGTTTATTCCGAAGTTCATTATCTCTTATCTCGTGACTTTAAAACCAGATAAGAAACAAAAAGATAAGATGTAAAAAATAGTAAAAAGCAAGAAACAGAAAACTGCACATTATAGAATAGGTTTAATCGAAATAAAATCATTTTGAGTTTTTGTTGATTCTTAATTTCGTATAATTTTTTGAGTGGATATAAGTATATTCTATGAATTGAATAGTTATATATTTATTTATTCTTGTTGTCAATTTGTTTTATTTCAGTAAACAATAAAATATCAACGTATGGTATAAACAATGACGTCTGAATTACAGTCAATTGAAGATTATTAAAATTCACGAATTGAAGCTCGGAATGTTAAGTTTAGAATTGGATAATTTAATTTTTATTCATCTCGTTCTAATTGATAGAATTTTGATTTTTAATTCGCAATCCTTTAATGCATGCTTGATATGGACTTTAGTAGGTAATTCTTAAGCTATTTTATTCATGATGTCTATGATGTTTTTTATTATCCTTCTTTAATATTCAGTGCAATAATAAGGATAAAATTATACATCATGTATATCATGCATGAAATAGAACATTCTGTCATATATTTCTACTGGTATTCTGAATCCGAATCCAAAACATTCAATAGACACACACACTTTGCAAGATGTGATCTTGACTATTCACCTCGAATGCCTTTTAAACTATTAAATGTTCGCAATTTCGAGATTTGGCGCCTACTTTAATATGAACACATCACTGCGCTGTTTGTGCAACTTGCGACCGCGATGCAACAGTGTCATGCTGTAATCAGTTACACTCGTCACATAGTAGATGCGTGTTATCTAAATGATTAAAATTTATTTGCAGACTTAAATATAAGGTGTGCCGGTTAAATGGATTGTTTACTGTTTGGCGTAATTATCCTCAGTTGTTCGGCGATGCTAATCGTTCTAACGAGAAGATACTTCTCGTCTCGTAGAACGAAATTATCGAAATTGCCAGAGACCTGGTGGACGCCCGGTACCGAGAACTCTGCCAACAATGACATCAGACCATACAAAGTTACTTTTTCCGAAGAGGTATTCGTAGGGTTGACAAAGTTATTTTAT
>NW_017305071.1:3956737-3965244 GCF_001594115.1 Trachymyrmex septentrionalis
CTTTGCAGACTATTATGAAGATGCTTATGTAATCGTAAGGATTTTAGAATCCTTAGTATTACATAAGGATTTTATTTCTAATTCTATTTATACTGATGTAAATTCTATAATTTTACTTATAATAAGATTTTAAATTATAATTGTATATTCTGTTGTAATTTTATGTGTTTTATTTTATTTTAATATTATATATATTATGCAAAATTTTATATATCTATTTAAGTAAAATAAATTTAAGTAAATTAAAACGAAATCTTGGATGAAATAAGTATTCGAACTACTTTTTCGATCTGAGAATTCAATTTTACATATTTAGAGAAATCTATAAGATGATTTCAGTATCAAAGTTGATTACATATACTTTTATGTTATTATTTTTTAATGTTACATTGAGTTACAGATTTACATATTTTATATTTAACGCAGGATTAGACATTCACTTTATCCATGTGAAACCAAATAAGAAAAAAACAGAAGGAAAACGTGTTTTGCCATTACTAATTGTGCACGGATGGCCCGGCTCCATAATGGAATTTTATAAAATCATTCCATTACTGACCTCACCGAAACCCGAGTACGATTTTGTATTTGAAGTGATAGCGCCTTCGCTACCTGGATTTGGTTTCTCCAGCGCAGCTACGATACCTGAACTTTCGGCCATTCAAATGAGTGTGGTTTTTAAGAATCTCATGTTGAGACTCGGGTATGATAAATATTATGTTCAAGGTGGCGATTGGGGTTCCTCCGTCATCCACACTATATCATGTTTATATCCGCAACAGTAAGTTTATTGCCTAAAATTATCAGTTAAATCTGATATGTCTATCTTTAAAGATGCTTAAAGATACTTAATAATGATTTGCACATTACAATCAGATTTAATAAGGTTATCAACTACTGACGTAAAATGTTGTATAAACGCTAATTTTTATATAATATAGACTTTCATGGACATCTTAAAAATATTCAAAAGACGTTTTAAGAACATTTAGAGGACGTCTTATCTAAAATTTCCAGAAATTCTGAGGATGTCTGTTATAATAAAGTATGCTGTGTATGTTAAACCTGGTTTTATGACAACTGGCATTATAAAATTGAATTGGATTAGCATATACATTTTACATCAGTAGTTATATAATAACTATACTATATTACTAAATTTGATTAAATAGTGATATATATGTTGTGCAAATTGCAGCGTTTTGGGTTTGCATTCCAATTTGTGCCTAGTGTTCAATAAATGGACCCTACTAAAAACAGCACTGACTCTTTTGAAAGAATCGTTTTTGCCTTGGGGAAAAACTAAAAAAAGAACTGGTCTTTTATTTACTGGAGAGGCTGGATATTATCATATTCAAGCTACGAAGCCGGATACAGTTGGTATGCGACGTATTTATATCATACAATTACGCAAAAAAGAGTTAACGTACATTTATATTCTATTAATTGAATGTGTAAGAAAATTTTGCGCATATTTAATGAATGAAAATCTAGTATTTTCAAAGCATTGTGTGTTTTAGGGGTCGGTCTAAACGACTCGCCTGCTGGTTTGGCGGCGTATATCATTGAAAAATTTTCAACCGGTACAAATCCGTCTTACAAATATAGAGCAGACGGTGGATTTCTAGAGAAATATACATACGAGGAGTTGATCGATAATCTGATGATCTATTGGATGTCGAATAGCATTACTACAGCTATGAGAATATACGCTGAATACTATACCAAGTCGAATAGATCCTTGATGAGGATTTTGGAATCGTATGTAATTGTTATCGCAAGTTGTTATTATTGCAATGTATAAATGTTAAACATTAAGCGTCTTTTTTTTTATAGAACACCGATAAAGGTTCCTAGCGCTTGTGTACAGTTCCCTTACGAAATCTTGACTCAAAGTCCAAACGAACTGAGAACACGATTCGTGAATCTTTTACGAGTTACCAAAATGCCTCGAGGAGGTCATTTCGCAGCATTTGAAGAGCCAGAGTTACTCGCAAATGATGTATGGATCTCTATTGATAAGATGGAAGAGTGGAACAAAAAGCAACAGTTAACAGCACAGAAAACAGTAATTTGTCAACAAGAAGAGGATAAACATAATTTCTAAATGAAAAGAGTTGCACAAACATTATTCGAAAGCGAAACAGAAATGATGAAGAAATGATTAATTTTTATAAAGTTTATATATATTTATTTTTAAAGCATAAACGTTATTCGAAAAAAATAAATTATATATATATATATATATACATGTCTATATAATATAGTATGTAAGATAAATGTTTCAGTTTCTTTCTCAAGGTAGATTGTGTTTGGTTTAATAAAGTTGAACCTCTGCAGATAATTTAAAAAGACATACAATTTATAATTCTTTCCTTTTCTCTCCTCGGGATTTCCAAGTATTTCCAACGGCTTTCCAGTAATGGGAATCGAGTACCTTGTTTTTTTCATTCATATTTTTCGCGCGAAAAGTAACATTGGTTGGTAGCTCTGATCAGCTATAATCCTGCCCGCTGTCACAATGCAAATATGGCGATGATGGTGTCCGTTTAAAGAGCAGCGACACATTTTCATTCCCCTTTTGACTGCGACGAATCTTTAATTGTTACTGGTGACGACGAGGAACGCAATGGGCAATGCTGATACAAAGCTGAACTTTCGGAAAGCTGTGGTGCAATTAACGTCGAAAACTCAGGTATAGATATTCGCTTGTTTACTTGACGAATGACATATGATCGGTGGTAGATTGACATAAGTATGATTTCTCGACGAAATCTTGGCAATCGTTGAATCTCTGTGATGAATAAAAAAAATCCAGAATATCTGCATTTTTTATTTTATATATACATAATGTTAATGTGTTAAATAAAAAAAAGGATTAACATATGTTGTCATGTAAAACTTGATATTGCTGATAGAGATTATTGAAACATAATAATACAAGCTGTTTTAAGATTTGTTTAATTGCTACAATGACTGCTATAATAAATAAATTGTGAAAATTGTGTATATATAATAATAAAGATTAGATTTTTACTCTCTGCACATATGTCAGTATACTTTGTTTTACTTAGAGATCTTAAATAATAAAGTCTGATCACAAGATGAACAAACTTTTGAGTGACTCATAGTTTTGTAAGTTAGAATAAAATAATATAAGTCAGAGTGAGATGGCATATAAAAAGAGTATATATATATATATCCTTCTTTCTTATTCTTGCTCATTGTTCATTATATTTTATTACAGAATCTCTAATTTTATCATATTAAAATTTTTGATTTATAATCAGTTGTTAAATTAGAAAAGCCTGAAATATATGTTATGTACTGAACGATGAAGATTAATGAATTTATCAAAATTTCATTTCAAGTTATCGTACCACATAAATTTTATTTTTGCAATTGTACCAACAGGTGATCGATGCATCGGACGATATATTCTGGGATCAATTCTGGTCTGAGAATGTGACCAACGTTCAGGACATCTTCACCTTAATTCCAGCTCCGGAAATTCGTGTGTTGAGAGAAGAGGCACCTTCCAATTTAGCCACATTATGCTACAAGGCTGTCGAGAAGTTAGTAAAGGCGGTGGATAGTAGCTGTAGAACTCAACGGGAGCATCAGATTGTTTTGAACTGCTGTCGCTTGCTGACACGCTTGTTACCTTACATATTTGAGGATCCTGATTGGAAAGGCTTCTTTTGGTCCAGTTTACCTGGCAAAGATGACGAAGAGAGCTTACCATTGGCACATTCTTTATTGAACGCGCTTTGTGTAAGAGATATATTTAAAGTAGATAATGACATATTAAATATTTTCATAATTTTGTTATTATAGTCTAAAATGTATGTTTAAATTTTTATTATTAATAATAAAATTATATTAAAATTTGAAATACTTGAAAAATTATATTATTTATTAATGAATTAGATGTTTAATATTTTATATATAATATGAGAATAATATGTTATAGTAGTGTAGAACGTATATCTATAGTCTGTAAAGTAATTGATCTTAAATCCATTTCTATTTTAGGATCTATTGTTTTGCCCTGATTTTACCGTAACTGCAAACAGGAAATCCGGTCCGGTGAGTCCTCGTTAGATATCGGAGTTTCGATAAGAAATGCGGAATGTGTTATGCCTCGTAATGTCTTTACAGGACAAAGCCGATGAGTTGCAGTCGATAGACAGTTGTGAATATATATGGGAAGCGGGAGTAGGCTTCGCATATTCACCACCCAGATATCCCATTCTAGATTCCAACCGCACGGAATTGTTGAAGCTCTTGTTGACATGCTTCAGCGAAACCATGTACAATCCGCCGATGGATCTATCAATCACACCGAACAGATGGATTGAACATTTGACTAGCAGTGAAAACAGGTAATTATTTCAGTATAACTGTACATAATGTATATATTTTTATACTTGTTATATTATTTGTATCTTTGTATACAAGTTTTTCAATCATGGAACATATCTTATACATATAATATATTTAAATAGTACACTAAAATAATCCAACAATTACATAGGATATTTATATGTCATCATATTTTTTATTTAATTTGTAATTACATACGATTGTTCACAGACACGCTTTACCTATGTTTACATCGCTTTTAAACACAGTATGCGCATACGATCCTGTCGGATATGGAGTGCCATACAATCATTTACTGTTCACCGATTCCTTAGAGCCGCTGGTCGATGTCGCGTTGCAAATCTTGATTGTAACTTTAGATCATGACACTACTGGTGGAATACCATTGGAAGAAGGAGCAGTCGGAGACAATTTGTTCATTAATTATTTGAGTCGAATCCACCGTGATGAAGGTAATATTTAATATTTAATATATTATTATAATGCAATGTAAACATCTTTTTTACATATTTCAATATGTATATACAATAGGTAATGATAAAAATTGACTGGATGTGGTAAAAAATTTTAATATTTAATTTTATACATTTTTGTATAATTAGATTTTTATTTAAAGTTTTGTTAAAGCAATATATGTTTAAAATTAAGTAAGGAGTAAAATTAAAAACATTTTTTCTTTGATTCTGAAGTATAATATTTGCAATTAATAATTTTTTGGTTAATTGTGAATGTCAATTTATAGATAAAAAACAAATACCTAGAAAGATGAGAAAATAAGTATATAGAAATAGATTGAAATGTATGTTTTTGTTTCCATAGATTTCCAATTTGTCCTAAAGGGTATCACTAGACTGTTGAATAATCCATTAATGCAAACGTATCTGCCGAACTCGACCAAAAAAGTGCATTTTCATCAAGAGCTGCTAGTCTTCTTCTGGAAGATGTGTGATTACAACAAGAAGTTTTTATATTATGTGCTAAAGAGCTCGGATGTTCTTGAGGTTCTTGTGCCGATTCTTTATCACTTAAATGATTCGCGTGCTGACCAATGTAAGTTTGTATTTTTTTGTTTTTTGTTTTACTCATTTATATTTATATTATCATACTGTTTTTAATTCAACATTTAATTACATATTATATATAGTAATTGATGATTTTTTCAGAAGAAATACGTAATTTAAAATATCTCAGAATTTGATTGGAGGAATAATACATTAAATGAATTATATTTTTAATTAAGTAGATTATATATGTATATTTAGCTTTTCGATATTTTTAGCACGAGTTGGTTTAATGCACATCGGTGTATTTATTTTACTTCTCTTGAGTGGAGAACGCAATTTCGGAGTGAGATTGAATAAACCCTATACAGCTACTGTGCCTATGGATATTCCCGTTTTTACAGGTGTGATAATTATATATACCGTTTTTAAGAATCAGAAGACTATTTTAAATATATTAATTTAAAAACGTATTTAATAGAGTATTTGATTGCAGATTTATATTTTTAATTGTAAAGTAAATTATTAAAATCATTAATTATTAAATTGTCAATATTAAAAATGATAATAATTTCATTTCAGGAACGCATGCTGATCTCTTAGTCACTGTATTTCATAAAATCATCACGACCGGTCATCAAAGATTGCAACCGTTATTCGACTGTCTACTAACGATTCTAGTCAATGTGTCGCCGTACCTTAAAACATTGTCTATGGTGGCTAGCACAAAACTGCTACATTTGTTGGAGGCATTTAGTACACCGTGGTTCCTTTTCTCAGCACCCACTAATCACCATTTGGTGTTCTTTTTGCTCGAGATCTTTAACAATATTATTCAGGTAATACGCTTGCAAAATGCACACACACACAATTAAATGTACATTTATACAATCACACAATATATAATCTATTTTTTTCAATTATACAAGATGTTTAAAAGTGTAAAAAAAGTGTAATTTATGTAGTATTATCGTTCGCAAATTTAGAAAAAGAACTAATCTTTCCTTTATTTATTTTATAATTTACTTCTTTACATTTTCTAATAAATTTGTTTTATTAAAATTAATGGGAAGAAAAATATTTTTGCATGTTTTGGAATAGAAATTATCTGAATGTTTAGTTATTAATTTTGTTACATGTATAGTTTATGGAATATGGGTCAGTTTTTATACTATTATTATATTATAAATAAATAATATAAATTTAGACTTACCATTTATTTTCGATTTTCAGTATCAATTTGATGGAAATAGCAACTTAGTTTATACTATAATACGCAAACGGCAAGTATTTCACGCTCTCGCGAATTTGCCCAGTGATTGCAACACGATCGCGAAGTCCCTTAGTAAGAGGCAGCGTCGTCACATGCCTGCAAGTACGTCCAACGAGAATGTCAGCGAGGCCGCGATGGAAGGATCGCATCCCGCGCAACCTGCTGAACCCGGCACTTTGAAGGCATCCTTGTTGGAGACTCCCGGTGAGTCTCCTATGTAGACTAACAATTAAGTTCATAGATCTAAATTTGAGAATATATAACAATATTATTGGATAGAAATTCAAATTTAAAAATAATATAAATTTGTCAAACTAACAGGTATTGAGAACATGACAGAAAAAGAATCTGCGCATCCACTGAGTCCATCGGTTAGCATTGACATTAATAAATTGATTAGTAATCGATCGGAGAGTAAGACGGAAGATATCGCGGAAGAATCAATAAATGCGACCAAAAATTCCGTGGTGCCGGTAAGGAACAAAGATATGAAATTGTTTATTCTTAACTGAAATCTTAACTGAAAAAACTCCATTGATGTTCAATAGTAACAAAGACCGATATATGAACATCTGATTAATAAATCCAATCAATAACGACAATCATAATTCGTTCGCTGTTCAGAAGGGTGGCATTCGTGTGGCTGAGCAAGCGAGTAACAACAATGTCAATAACGTTAATCAGTGGGTGCCGTCTAGCGATTGGGTGTACCAGTGGAAGAGCAAGCTTCCTCTGCAAACCATCATGCGATTGCTTCAAGTCCTCGTTCCACAGGTTGAGAAAATCTGCATCGACAAGTGAGCATTCTTATTTATAAATAACAAGCATAGGTCATTGATCTCAGAATGTTGTCCACCGGCGCTTAAAATCCCGCTAGAGAATTTTGTCTTATTTATAAATAACAACACTCATCATTTTCATATTTATGTTTTCTTTTATTGATCTTAATAGAGGGCTGACAGACGAGAGCGAAATCCTGAAGTTTCTGCAACACGGTACCCTTGTCGGATTATTGCCAGTGCCGCATCCTATTCTCATCAGACGGTATCAGGCTAACCCTGGCACGACCGCGTGGTTTCGCACCTATATGTGGGGTGTAATATATTTGAGAAATGTCGAACCACCCATATGGTACGATACAGATGTCAAGCTGTTCGAGATTCAGAGGGTTTAGATAATCATCAAAAGGTTCGTTATCATTCGCGCTTGAAATACTGTTTTATTGGCAGTGCGCAAAAAGATGAGTCATCGAACTCGTTATTGTGTGTATAATCGTTCCTAAACATTAATTAAAATTGAAGGATTCAGTGTGACGCTTTCGTAAGAACTCGAGAATAGTTTTTTCCGTTTTAAAATAAATGTCAAAATATATCAATTAAAATCAACATGCATAATTATAAGGAGAGCTTCGAGTTTCTCTGAAATCTTATAAAAACCTGTTAAATCATTAGAATCCTTCAGTTAACTGAAATTTAATTGATTCCTCATCTCTTTAGCTTAATTACAAAGATCTAGTGAAATTGATTCTCCTAAGTTTAAATGATTTTCGTTGATAGTTATCGCCATTTTTTTAAGTCAAATCAAATTTTAATAATCAAGAAAGAGACAGGAATTAATTAAACATCGGTTAATTTTGACCAATGTTTATGGGAATATAATGAGACACGACGAACGCATCAAGTCACACGCTTTGTCTCGTTTCTAATTATTTTTTACATGGCGAGAGCCTCCAAAGTACTTTCATCTTGATGTAACATACATGTACTGTATACAAGATTGTAAACGTCGTTTACAATCGGTATCAGTGATTTTTTATTATTATTATTATTATTATTATTATTATTATT
>NW_017305071.1:3965344-3974348 GCF_001594115.1 Trachymyrmex septentrionalis
AGTCTACTAATTAAACAAATTTAATAGACGACAAGAAGATTATAAATAAAAAATTATATTTTAAACTTTACTCATTTATTTCTTCGCGTTTTTATATTTATATATTATATTTATATACAATTTTACTGTCATCAATTATAATTTATATTTTACAGTTTTACGATTGGTATTATTAAATTTATCTTAATATATAGGTATATATTGTAAATTTTTTCAAAAAAATATTCGATAATTGTTTCATTAAGACCGGCGATATCGTAGAATGATTATCAGAATTAGAGAATTCATCTTTCGCGATATGTAACTGCGCTTTTCGAAAAGATTTTGTCTGCTTTTGCACCTAAATGTTGTATACTTCGCGTATAGCTGTAAACTGAATTAATATATTTGAATGCTTATTTATACTTATAGCAACCGTTTCGCACTTTCGCGAAAAGTACTGGGTCAGGATATTGATCATGTAACTTTCATCTTTAGGATGAAAACGTGAAAAATGAAATGTATATGTGTATATTATTATTATTTATTGTGTATTGAGAAATTACAAAGTATACATAAATGGTGAGGCACCAGCAGAACTGCTGCTACTAAATCTCCCAGAAAAAACGAAAAGAATCACAAATTACGAATTACAGAGAAATAAGACAATACTTGAAAGCGTATCTTGCTTAATAAACCACGCGATAGATGATGTTCGAGCAGAAAACAAGAAAATAGAAGACAAGAATGCTTAAGTATAAATGTAAAAAGGCATAATAGGAAAATGCAGCCATATATGTACATACATACATAAAAATTTTCACTTTTCACATTTCCGTTTTATAAAAAAAGTTACATGATCGATACTCTGTATGATAAGAACTTCTGAGTCCGCTTTTATTGCACTTACTACAACATCACGTGGTCTTTCTTTTTTTCGTCTTGCAAAATTTATTTTTTTAAAGTGTAAATAAGAACGGACTTAATGAACATGCTTTTTACGAATGAAATGACGTACGCAACGCGAATCGATCGCGATTTTCTTAAATTGTGACATGATAAGGAAAATAGACCTTAGGTCCCTGTGCTCTTTTTCGATTGCACTGTCTTAGACTTTCTATAATTCTAAATAAAATAAATGTATACACTCAGGCCTTAACAGAAAAGAAGAAACTTAAAAAAGTATAGAAGCAAAATTCATATTCTGTAATTCCACTTTATTTTTCGCTTTTCGTAATACTTTTTGAACAAATCTATATTAATAATTTATCGTCATATAGAAACAGAAATATGTAAAAACTCAGATAATTCATGATAGATCTCTTTGATTATACGATAAATTTTTGAAAAGGGGAATTTGAGTTTTGCTTTTATATTTTTGAAATAAAAACGAGATTGTAAGTGCAGTTAGAAATGACGATGAGTTTTGTACATCACAGTACACTTGCGACTTATAGTTACGAAGAATATCCAAACAGGATCTCACACCATGTATTATATATGTAGCTGTTCTTAAATATAGAGTTATGACATAAACGATTATTTACATTTGTGTATACATTCTTTCTTTCTCTCTCTTTCTCTCGTTTTCACTTTGCATTCATGGAAAAAGAAATATAAAATCGTATTATATTTCACACGAAAACTCGTAGCTTAACTTTTCCGTATTACTCATAAATTATCGTAAAACGCCGTATGTGCGTGCTTCTATATCGCATGAAGCACGCAATGTATATCGTATATATGATATTCGGTAACGAGCGTGTTTGGTGGACAGAACGTTACATCTATTTGATAACAGAAACTGTACGCCAAACGCGGTTATTATTATCATCTTATCTTAAGTGACGATCATGCTTACGTTTTGCAAATTTGACACCCAGACTCAAATTCATGAGTTTATTTTCTTTCATATGCCTCTGTGTGTATATATATGTACAGACATTCATATATACATACATATGTATGTATATGTGTATGAGTGTGTGTGTGTGTGTGTGTGTGTGTGTGTGTGTCTGTGTGTGTAACAAGAGTTACCTTTGTATATCGTTCTATAAGATCATGAAGACAATTAAGTAATCGAACATAATTGAGTGAATTCTTGGAATTATACATATCGAAGAATCGCGTCCGAATGCGGTCACCTCGCGGAAGTTCTAACTGGAAGAATAAATGAATGGATCGACCAAGTATCCAGCAACGCGCTGCGTTGCAGCTAAACCTAAGTTAAATATATCACACAGCTTCATATAGTAAAGTATAAAAAGATTAGAATATAATACATTTTACCCGACCAAACGGAAATTCATTGGCGGAGCGCGGTTCTCTCGATAATGCCCACTAAAAAATATCGCCGCGTGAATCTTTTCTTTCTCAGAATCAAATCCCCGATGTGTTGTCGATGTGTCATCATCATTGCGCTCTTATCACAGACGTCAATGTTGCTTAAACCTAGAGAATTGATTTGTGCTGCCTTACGTAGCGGACATGTCAAAGGAAGAATTCTTAGACAAACGTCCTAGTTCGATTTTAAGCCGCGTCGGCGATTTCATCGCATGACCTTGTCATAAGAGGGTGGCGGCGCCTCGTCCGAAGGTGCAAGTGGCGGCTGTGATGGCGGTGGTATCAGGATAGCGATGTGATAAGGCGGTGGAGGCGGCTGCCTCACCGTCGTCGTCGGCACTGTCGCCGTCGCTCTACTGACAATGCTGTCGCCGATGCTGGACGCGTTTGTCAGGGCAACGATATGATCCTCCTGCATACGAGCATTATGCTCTGACCGACTGTGATGATAATTTCTTTCATGAGTGTATTTGCAGAAGATCGAATATAAACAAGCGGACAGCAGAAATATCAGTAGCCCGCAAAATACAAGTATCTCCAGGCCAGGCCCCTGTTAGCACGAAAATAAGAATCAATTAGAAAGTATAAAGCAAGAAGACAACAGAAGAAAGGTCGCAAAACAGAGGCAATTTTTTTAGTAATGCAGAATTTTGAGATAAAATCTTGAAATAAGAATTCTTTCTAAGTACAGATACGCTTACCCGATAACCGAAATAGAATTTAGCAGCCGCTACAAAGACTGTTGCTAGAGCAAAAGTAGACCAAATCCCACAGCGCAATCGGAAGCCGGCCAACTCAGCCTGCCGTAATTCAAAGACGCTTCCTGTCAATAGGCTTCTATTCCGTTCTGTACCATTCACACTGGTCGTATTAGACAGAATTAGTTGATTGTTGCTAGCGTCGGTGACATTGCTGTAAACAATGCGTTAAGCCAAAAACGATTTAATACTGCCATAGTGCCACGTATCTTCGTACTAAACTCACAAAGCTGCAAATCGAGGGCGAATCATTTATAAGTAATCTTTCTGCTGATAGATATGTATAAGTGAGTCACCCTGTATATAGGAAGAGCATGTTCCTCTCAGAATGTCTCCTTTGTCTTAGTGTAGACCTTTTTGTGTTTTCATTAATTACTTGGGGATGTTGTTCAGCTGAGCGAGTTGGACGGCGCTGAGCGATGACGAACCGTGATGATGGTTCTCGTTGTTATGGATTCGCCCAGACGTCGTCGAACGAGCGAAGCTCCGGCAGGAGTTATTGACATTACTAGGTCCGGCTGGAGATGCGTTTCCGGCTGCGAGATTACCTGCGAGGCCCTGGAATTGATGCACAGCACTCACCATTTGTCTATGTTGGCCGCTGCGCCGACATTGGCCTGTAAAAATAATTGATAAAAAAATAGAATAACGATAAGAAAAATAAAAAGAATAGATATTGAAATTTTTCCTCATATAATGTTATCAATTCTTTCATTCATTTATCAGATTTGCCTTTAATTAATTCTACAGAATTATCTGAAGAAATAATTTCTAAATTTTATTCCGAGTTTCATATAACAAAGATAAAGATAATATTCTATAAACTTTGAATATATAAAATATTGATAAATTTAATATATGCAAAAGACACAAGTAGAATTGTAGAATTTTCATATCCTCTATTTTTTTGCTTGTATTTTGCTAATACTTGATTCATGTCGTTATAATACTTTGGTACACTTACTGTGTGATTTGGGCATAGGTGTGGCGGGATATCGGCCGCCGAACCTGCCCGGCGGTTTGTTGAGCCAGAAGTGCATCAGGGAGTCACTGCAGCGGATTCAGAGATCCATCTAGCTAATCCATTAGCTAATGAAGATAGCATTTTTAGTTTTTTGGCTATAAATCATAGCCTGTGTCTCAGTAAATACTCAATGGCCTTATTGTTTATCTTTATGAAAGACCAAGGATGAAAGAAAGAATGAAGGAATGAACTGATGCACAAAGAAACACGGCAGAAATACAATTTTGAAACATACGAATCTTTATTCCAATTATAATTCATTCATCTCCTTTTTTCTCTTTTTATATTAATAACAAGATTTAAAAGACATTTTAAGAGATGCCATAAAAATCTATAAATTCTCTATCAACCCTCAGAAAACTTTCTATCAAATAAAAACAAATTTTGACAGATTTTCCGTTATCTATTTTTATGCGCAATTTTTATCAGCAAATTCTCAATCAATGTTTTTTATCAAAATAATCAATAAACCCTTTTCTCATACGCAATCTATGGGACCTAACCTTTAGAAACAGTATCACTACTTACTCTATCATGATTTCTCGTCGACATAAGAATTATGCACGATCCTTTTTGAACATTTCCTTCAATTTGCAATTCTCCTGCTCGTCGGGATCGATCCCAGGTCTCACTGATCATATATTTTAAATAGATGTGTTCTATCAGTTTTTGATATATATTATTCATTGTCTGTTATAAACTTATTGTCAATGACACTGGTAAAGTTCATCTTCTACCTTAAAGGTGCATTGTCATGCTTAATAATGTTCTGAAATGAGCACCATGTATTTATCAGTTAAATAAATAAGATAATTGGCGTCTCATAGTGAACGTTAAAAATGTAAATATAATGTAAGCTACACAAAATAGAAAAGAATGGAATTAATGACTCTAAAAAATAGATATTTTAGACGCTCATATTTTATGTATTTAAAAATAAAATATGTTTATGAATATTAAAAATATTTATGTAAAAATTATTATAAAAATAGAAAATAAAATCAAATTTTTTCAATTATATTTTTTTCATTCTTTAAAGTAAACAAGCATGCGAAAGTACAGCCAAGAAAACTGATGGAAATGCTCATTTAATTTATTAAAAACAAAAGAAAAAAAAAATACAAAACGAGAAAAAAAGGGCTATGAGCTAAAAAATTATTCAATTACATAGTGTACATTACATTACATTACATTAATGTAGAATATAAGTAACATAAGTACTGGAACATAAATAAAGAAAAACAATTATATCCTTTAGTTAAGATTTAATACAATGTCCTAGTAATAAACAAACAGATGTTTCGATCGCGATCGAGTCATCATTATCAATGTTAAAAACATATAGCATATTATAAACTTCTGTTTTTACCGGTTCTGTAACCTTCTGAATATCCACTCTTTTGTTCTAACAGCACATAGAAAAAATAAAATGTCATTGAGTGCTCTTTCGCTCGTTTTTTTTCACTTTATGTATACAACTACAAGGTAAATATATAACATAATAGTATAGTGTAAAAAAAATATCAGTTTAAAGGGAGCCAGCTGTTCCAGTAGGGCGAGTGATCCGGAGTAAAGGGAATCCTACAGCGACTGTCAGAAAAGTGCAGAAAGTGCAGTGAAAAAGGCGCAGAGAATAAACCCTAACTGGTATCACTCGATCCATTTCCTTTTCAGTTGTTTTCAGCTGTATGGCCTGTTGCATCCAGAATACGTCAACGCGTCACACTTCCAGATCTTAATCCAATTGATTATTGCGTTGTTTCTTGTTATACATAAACTTGCTCTTCCATGCAAGCATTCGTTACGCGTTGATGCGTCCTGTGTGCAACAGGCTTATCTCCTGCCTGTTTAAGACAGGTCTCGGACAGGGAAATTTATAAATGCAAACTAACAGAGTAAAGAGTCAGTAGAATGTGCTGGTCCTCTCAAGGAATCAGCTGAAACTGCTAAGAGGTGTCTACGACAATCACTTGTCCTCCGTATTTGTTCACCAATGTGTCGCGGGCGACCTCAACACGTTCATGAATCGAGCCTCGTTTATCTGTCATTGAGCATCGGCGTGACCGGCGATGCAATTGACAAGAAATAAGTACCAGGATCTAATATTCTCACGTTATTTCCGCACTTTTATGCTCTCGTCTTGCCGAAGTCGCGTATTATCCTCGCGACCCGGTTATCACTCTTTTTTTTCCTCACCCTTCTTTTTTACAAACAAACACACAGTCTTTTCGAGGTGCAATATTTCTCGCTTCGCGCCGTCTCCAGCGAGAAGGAGCAAAAAACATTAATGAAACTGATGATGAAAGTCACAGGCTACGATAGACGTGCGTTAATAACAAACAATCACAGACATCTATCTTCGCGCGAGTCGTCATCGTTCGCCATTGCTCCACTATAGTGACGACGCGCAAGGTACGACGTGAAGTTGTGCGCGAGACGCACTAAATCGTCACCGATTCGAGACGGTGGTAACAATTGGCGTGACCAATCAAATCGGCGTTTTGCTCTAATCTTATCTGGAAATAGTCCTAATTTATAAATTTTTTCTAAAGACTGACAATTTATAATCAGTTCTTATCAACGATATGTAGGGTTAAATAAAAATAAATGTTTTTTTTAATAATTAACTAAATTAAGTTAAAGTTAATAAAATTATAAAATTATAAAATTAAAATAGTTAAGTTAAAAGTTGAATAAACAAAAATCTAACTTAGTAAAAGTTATGAGATTGAAGTTAAGATTATTATGTTAAGATTGAATCAACTCAAGTTAAATAAAAAGTTAATTTTGAAAAATATTAGTTTTATTAAATTAGATGATCTAAAAATGTGTCTTAAAATTAGATTACTCTAAATAACAAAACAATATAGATCAGATAAATTTAATATTTTACTTAGAAATTATATGAAATAACAAAGGCATTTCTTGTACAATAAAAACTGATTTTTTATATTTTTAGATACTTTTGTATTTTGATATTTACATTATAAAAGAAAAATAAGTAGTAGCTTTAAATTGCCTTGTTATATTGATGTTCGACGCTTAACAAGTCACATGTAAAATTGACAAATAGGTATCAAGCATTAATTTTTATCACGTGATCTATTTTGACGCCATTTGACATTAAAATTGAGTGTCAGCCAGTCGTCAGCTTGAAAATGCACCCTTATGTATAACACCGGTGGTGATATCATATGAGAGTGTATAATTTTCAATCTATTAATTAATCACAGTCTTCTATACTAGAAAATTAATTAAATCTTTGATAAATAAATCATTACGATTTTGTGACTTAAAAATTAGCTATCTAAAAGAAGAAGAAATCGCTCATGCAAATATAACCTACACACCGCAATGTAACATTCATGAAATGAGAAGAAAAGAAAAATAGAATAAAAAATAAAACAATAACAAGAAGCAAAATTTCGGAGATCTACTTAACGTGCATAGAAAATTTCTCAAAATCGCTTTGATATCTTAAACACGAAATGTTATTTACGATCGAGAAGTACGCGATTCGCGCGAGTGCGCGTTATTTACGACGATGTTTCTCAAACAGTGCCGTCATTTCAACAAATGATCCGCAAGAATTTGCTTTACAATTCAATGAAAATCGTACATCGATATGTCGTGAAGCTGAAAAATCTTTGAAGATCGCTTTTCTAGGCGCGCCAAATGTCGGAAAGAGCACACTCGTTAATCAACTTATTAAACGATCAGTAATTATCTTCATTTATATATTTTTTATATAAATATAAATAATTCAAATATATTAATTATATCTTTTGCTTGCACTTTAAAAACAAAGAACATTTTACAAAAGTTTATTATAATAATTTATATTTTACTATTATATATACACACATATATATATATATATATTTCTTTTTATATTATGTTATTAGATATGCCCTGTATCCTGTAAAGTACACACCACACAAACCAAAGCACATGCAATTTATTGTGAAGGTGATACTCAGCTTATATTTATGGACACGCCTGGTATGGTTTCCCTGACTGAATGTAAAAAGTTCAAATTAGCTAACAGCTTCAGAAAAGATCAGAAAGTCTCCTTGAATGCAGCAGATATTATAGGAATTGTGCAGGATGCAGAAAATATATATACTAGACATAAAATTGATTCAAATATATTAGAACTTTTGACGGAAGATATAAGAAAGAAGATTCCTATAATTCTGGTCATTAATAAGGTGGACAGAATAAAGAAGAAGGAGATATTGTTAGATTTTGTATACACTTTGACCAAAAGCAAGAAGTCTCCGGATTTCTATGATGTATTTATGATATCTGCTTTAACTGGGGATGGTGTTGACGACTTGAGGGTAAATTTGTGATTACTGTAAAGAATTAGAGACATAAATAATAATAAATTATAATTTATAATACATTTCTTAGAAATTATAATTTCCATATTTGAAATATTGTAACATCTACGTTCCATTATTTTTTTATGTTTTGCAGACTTACTTGTTAGACTCAGCTAAGCCACGAGCCTGGGAGTATGAAGGACATGTTTACAGTGATAATACGTGCGAAGATATAATATGGCAGACAGTAAGAGCAAAGCTGCTAGACATTCTACCTAACGAGATTCCTTATCGTTTACTGGTGAAGTTAGAGCATTTTGACCCAGCACCCGACGACAGTGTCAATGCACTGGTATCCATTACATGTCCCAACAAGCGCATCGCTCGTCTATTGACGCGTGGTCAAAATAATAGAATAAGTCGAATCGCTGTTATGGCAGAACAGGAACTGCGACACGCTTTTCGAACGTTGGTGAGATTAAAGCTAGCTGTGAAACCTTCGATGTAATTTCGCTTATATTTGTTATTTGTTAAATAAAGTTAAGTATTTACAAATAAGATATTTTTATGTT